>NW_007728980.1:235738-246114 GCF_000696425.1 Galeopterus variegatus | reverse complement strand
ATATGTGTCTACAGGCACAGTGAGACGTCAGTTGAGATATTAACAGTGATCATCTTTAGGTTGTGGCACTTAGTGCAATTTTTCAGCTGCCTTTTTATATCATTTAAAACAAATATGTATTGTTTTTAAATAAGAAGGTTATTTTGAGAACAATGGAGAATAGAGCACATGCATGCAAAAAGAGATCTAAATTCTTATGATATAAAGACTAGCTTTCAATATCTCCACAGTCTAGTAAGTAGGGTGGGGTAGATACGTAAACCATTATGAAGGGTAGGAAAGTGTAGTATGGGCTATGACCTAAGTCAGTAAAGACTTGTGGGGCCCAAGGGAAGGACTGGGCGATTCTAGAACAACAGGTGGGCATGGAAGGGTGTCCAGGAAAGGTAATACAAAAGAGCAACAAAGGCATGGGGCCATGAGGCAGCAATGAAGACACAGGGAAAGTGCAGCTCATGGATTGTCCCAGGGCAGGAGTCATGAAGGGCCTGTTCTGCTATACTGGGGAATCTGGGCTTCATCCCAGAAAACGGGAGCAACTGATGAGTTTTAAGTGGGGGCTTAACCATATCTAGGAGGTCCCTGAGATTCCTTCTGAAGTCAGCTTGTACAAATGTTATTCAACTGTTTTCAAAAGCAATACAGAATAAGTTTACTTTAATGCAAGTTAAATAAGTTCTAGCTCTAATGTACAACAATGTGACTATAATTAACAATACTTTATTGTATACTTGAAATTTGCTAAGAGGGTAGATTGTAAGGGTTCTCACCACACACACACACACACACACACACACACACGAAGTGTTAACGACTTGAGGTGGGATATTAGTTATTAATTAGTTTGATTATGGTAATTATTTCATAATGTATATGTATATTAAATCAGCAAATTGCACACTTAAATATGTATAATCTTTAATTGTTAAATATACCTCCAGTTAAAAAAAAAGTTTATATAATGCTCCACTGCAGTCATTCATACATACACACACACAATCTCTATAGCAAAAACTTTATAAAATAATATTCACCCTTAGTGTACACATTGCACTCTGAATATTTTTGTTCTATTCCATGCTATTTTTTTAAAAATGCTGGTTCCAATGCATCAAATTGGTTTAACAATCTGTAGGGTCAAAATAAAAAATTTGCAAAGCACTGATTTAGGGCAACCCCACGTCCAAGATGCTCAAGTGACTTTTTTGCAAGGTTCATAGTCACAGGAAGAGTAAAGTCTAAAACCCAGTCTCCCAATTCCTATGTCAATAATCTCTCCCAAATCTGTGCTGTTGTCTTCACCATTAGCTGGTGGTACTAAAAAACAGCTTTTGTATTACCATAACAGACAAACTTCTTCAGAGTGCTGAGACTCCAGATCAAAACATAATGATATTCAAAATAATCTAGTTTCATTGTTGATATGGAAATTTTAAAACATGCCATATTAGACTACAAGCCTTATAAACAAACGGCCATCCTTTGCCCATTCTTAGCCCATAAAGATAGTGCTTTAGAATAGACAAACATGATGTCTCATAAAAATTTCACTCCCTTTCCCCATGACATGCTTTTTATAAGGAAGTCCTTTTGATGTTCTTTAAATGCTCAGGCCATTTCTATAATGACAAAACTTCTTTCATTCAGACCACATCCCTGTCAACCCAATACTTTGGTTGCTGCCAATTTTTGCAACCTGTTAAAAATCCTGTAAGCCACAGAAATTCAAGTCTGGTTCAGGAAAGGGGTATCATTAATAATGACCACTTTGTTAATAGGTGAGTTTTTAAGATGTAATGATAGATCCTGATGTGTCAAGTGAAAATCATGGTATATACAGAACATGGATTGATTTTAGACTTAGAGTGTGTCTCTTCAAATGCAAATACAGCCAACAGTTCTTGCTTTTGCAACTCAACTCACTCCTGCATTACTCTAAAGCTGAATTTAGACAGGGCAAGTAAGTTTCTGTACATATCTCTATGACAGTATTCTTATTTTTTCAAATGGGGTTCAAGAAAGTAATCTGAGATGAAAACCAGAAGAATGTTCATTGAATTATTGTTTATAATACTAAACAGCAAAAAAATTCAAATTTTCATAAAGAGAATAGATAAACATAGATTCATGCAATGTAATATTACATAATAGCTAAAATGAATAAACTAATATCATATGGATCCATACAGATATATCATAAATACTATCTTGAGCAAAAAAATTACAAATTTTATGAGGATTTATACAACATAACAATAATATAGTTCAATATGCAAAACTATACCCTATATTTATGGATACATACATATAAAGTAAAAATGTGTATGAGAATGTAAAACACCAAATTCAGGGTATTGATTTTCTCAGACGCAGGGACGGTTAAGGATAGGAATCTGGAGGGGTTCAAAGTGGGCTTTTACTGTCTGTAAATATTTGTTAATGAAAATTCTGAGGCTGGATAATGGGTTCCCAAGTGTTTGTTATTTAAATTTGTTCTTGTTTGTTTGTTTGTTTGAAACTTCTTAATTCTTTTTTTAAAAAAGCACTAAGCCAAGTGTGGAGCCACGGCTAGGCTAATGTCCGGAACCCTGTCGACATTGCCAATTGTAGTGCTCTTATCCTGTTTGTGACACCAATTGTCTACCTACTTGACTATGCCAGTTGTCAGGCTCTTTTACCTGCTGGTAATCCTGCACCGACTGGGCCAATTATCGAGCTAAGGCTGGGTCTGGAGCCCACAAGCCCTCAATCCTGTTAGACTGGGTCACAAACCCTTCACATGCCAGGCTGGGTCCCCAGACCTCTCACACACCAGGCTGGGTCACCAGACCCCTTATGCGCAGGTCTATGAGCTAGGTAACCAGCCAAAAGGTCCTTGGAAGCTGCAGGTTGGAAAGCATGGCTGCACTGGGTAGATGATCGAGGCTGATGCCCGCCCGTCTGCTTCACTAAAACTCTCTCTCTCTCTCAAGAACACAAGAATAGCAACAAAACTAAAAAGATACATTGGCACGCACGCGCACCAACTCCACACACACACACACACACACACACACACACACACAAAATTTGCTTACAACGGATGCACTAAACCATATCCAACGGGACCTGAGGTGAGAGCCCTGACAAAAGTGTTCTGTTTTCCCAACACCAAGATTACAGGAAAATTATTTTGAAGGTCAACCCTACCCTGCTTTGATGTGTGGGTCTTGGGCAAGTTGTTTAACCCTCTGTTCTATTTCCTCAACTGCAAAATGAAGACAACAACCTTGTCATGCTTCATTGACTGGTAGTGGAACACAATTAATAATGTCTTGACAGACAAGGCTACATTATTAAATTCTGTGTCAACTCTGAAATACAGAGGAAGATATTTTTAGCACTTAAAAAAAGAGTTCATAATCTTGCATGGGAAGCCTACTTTCTCAGGCAAAAGTTAGAATCTACCCAAAGTAGGAAACATTCTCCCCACACACATACAGGCATATACACCCCCCAAAAACATTCACAAACCCAGTGACTGTTCCTCCACTACTCCCCAGTGGAACAGAACAGCCAAGTTGAGAGTCACTTTTTGTATCGATTTTCTGCTTGTTCATCAAATGGGGTTTCTTCAACTACAAGAGTTCTGAATACGAAATTGACCTGAATCAAACACAGGATGAGGATAAGTTAACAGGAATGGGACCATGGCCCCTCAGCTGTCTGAACTAATGTAAATCAGACCAAGATAGTAGCTTTATTCTGTCATAGCCAAATGACTTTATGCTGCCAAAAAGTGTTCCAGGATAAAATGGAAATTATGGCTGCCTTCCCAGCACTTAATCCACTCATTTCCCACTGAATAGTAGACAAAAGTTTACATGGAATCAATCACGCCCCCATTCTGAAGTCAATTAGTATAATCCATATCCCCTGAAATCAAGACTAATTCAGGGATGGGCATGATCTAAGACAATCAAAACTTCACTCTGACCTCAGCAATTGTTTTCAGGGTATGCAAGTGACCTTTGCTGTCCCAGTTGAGTGAAGTTCATGAAGAGAAAATTAAAGCTCTCTTTATGCCTTTGGTTGAGCATAGGGCTAGCTCATGACAGTCATCTTTTAGTCATGAGGGGACTAGATGTAGTATAAAGTTAACATTCTAAACAGCAGAGTCCTAATGTTGGGGAAAGTATCTTTTTTAATACTGCTGAGTCACTGAACCAACCCTCTTTTGAAGCCTGCCTTAACACTGGAATTTTCAGTTATGTGTTTTGTTTTGTTTTGTTTTTGGTAAATTATGAAGAAAACATTTAATGGCATTTGAAAATAAATGAAAGAAATAGATGCAGTTTAATTATATCAATACTGAAACAAGATCAAACTGAGATTTCTCTTTTTGGATTGAAGCAATAAAAATACAAAATTTCAATAACTTTATAAGAAATATCTAAAAAGCATTCTTCAGCAAATGGCAACTTTGTGGATTTACTCATGATAATTAAATCAATGCATTTTCTTTATTGTTGAAGCCAGTTTGAATCAGGGTTTCTGACTAAAATATATATATTTTAACATTGAACAGCCATATTGCAAATGTCCCCTGTTGAGTTAGAGTGATAAAAGGACAAAAAATACTTTTTCTGGAGAGCAGCAAACCAATCACATGTACAGTGATAGTTTAAAAATGTGTTCCTACATTCTTTGACACTCCTTCTATTGAAAGGTAGAGTCTATGTCTCCTCACTTTGAATCTGGGTANATACTTTTTCTGGAGAGCAGCAAACCAATCACATGTACAGTGATAGTTTAAAAATGTGTTCTTACATTCTTTGACACTCCTTCTATTGAAAGGTAGAGTCTATGTCTCCTCACCTTGAATCTGGGTAGTCTTGTGACTGTCTTGACTAATAGAGTATGGCAGAAGTGATGCTATGGGACTTCTGAGGCTGGATCATAAAGGACTATGCAGCTCCTGCCTGATTATTCTCTTGGAATTCTGCTATCCGTATTTCCTGTTTTGAGATGCTCCCTGTAAGAACCCAGCCACTATGCTGGAGGAAGCCCAAGCCACACAGAGAGTCAACAGTCACAACTGATCCCAGCCCAGGTACCAGAATGTGAGTACATAAACTTCCAGATGGCTCCAGTTCCTAGCCATTCAAGTGACTCCTGACCATTCTGAGGGTATAGTATTACAGAGCAGAGACTAACCATCCCTACTTTTCCTGTCCGACTACCTAAGCCACAGAATCTATGAGCATAATAAAATGATTTTAATTTTGTATCAGTCAGCATGGGACAGTTTATTACCTGGTAATAAATAACTAGAACAACTGCAATAAAAACAACAGAAGGGCCTGTACTTCTAAGTATAAAAAAAATTAACACTTGAAAAACAATGCTTTCACAGTCCACTCTGGTTAATAGTACATTGTATAATATCAAGTCTCGTCTACAATAATTCTGAAACAATTATAGTTAGTTGCAGTAGCAAGCAGACAAATGCAATTAGGTAAAAGCTATTGTGATGTCTTAAACTTGGAAATTATGTTCCTTTAGATGCTGTAAAATCTTGACAGATATAAAAAGACAATGCTCCACTGAAACCAACTTTGTTTAAATTGTATTTTCAATTTACAATTTATGAAGAAGGCAATATAAGAAATCAAATATCAAAGTCCCAACCTGGTCAGAGCTGAATATATTTAAAGATAGACACACTGCTGTATTACCCATACCAAAGGAAAAAGCAAATTTTTGAAGTAACTGTTAAAATACATTTAAAGTATTGTATTAAAACTTGTTTGAAATTTCCTCACCTGATATTGGACATTGGGGACCATGGGATGTGGTATGCAGGGAGAAGAATAGAATTATAACATATTAGTCTTTTTTTCCTGTTTTCACTTTTTAGAAATCACTCATGATTTTATTTCAGAATCTCTAAATAATTTAAAGACATGTTAAAAGGTTGAGAGATGATCTGTGGTTAAATGGCTTTTCAACAACTAAATTCTGATCTCCTCGAGATGCCTGGGTTAGTTCAATGTGCAAACAATTAGAGCTGAGTGGCAAAGAAAATGAGGATGAGGAGAGGCTTTACCTGAATCCCCAACACAGTCTTCTTGTGAACTGTGTAGACAGGGGCTTTTGTCTGCACTCAAGTGACCTAGGTACTGGCATTGAAGGAAGTTGGATGACCACCTTGTTTTCACCCAGGCCAACTTCTGAGTCTTTGTATTGTATCCCAACAACAGCAACATCAAGAAAAGGCACATTGAGAGCACAATCCCCACACAAAAGTCTGAAAAGTGGAGCAAGAATGGGTTTTTCAATGTTTAAGCAGAGAAGAAAAGCAGCTTTTGAAGTGATTTCTGTGCCTTACCTCCACGTCCATGCAAAAGCCAGGCTGCCAGTGAAATACTCCAAGGTCAAATGGCAGCCCAGAGAGACAGATACATAACAAGGACTTCTCAATGAAAAAGAAGGGCTCACCTCTTCCATGCCCCTCTTTCATCTGATAATGTGGAAGAAATTCACTCCCAAACTGCAAGAATGATAGTCAAAGAAAAAGGGAAGCCGTTGAGAAGACTGGGCCTTTTTCCTATAGTCATGTTCTCTGGCTTATCTTTCAGGCTCCTGGAGGCATATACGAATAAGATCTTGACTTTTTCCTAGTATATAGAATAAAATAAATATTGAGAAGACTGGGCCTTTTTCCTATAGTCATGTTCTCTGGCTTATCTTTCAGGCTCCTGGAGGCATATACGAATAAGATCTTGACTTTTTCCTAGTATATAGAATAAAATAAATCACTCCTGAGGTATAAGGAAAGGCAAAATGAGGTGAATTTGAGGAAGAGGATTATGGAGATAAAGGTGCTTTGGAAAGCTCCAAAATCAAAAGGAAAGAGGTAATAAGAACATAAAGCCTACATTTTAATCCATTAATATGGCTCCTATTCTGACTTGAAGTGGCCTCTATTTTGGTAATCTGGAATAGTTATGTGTTTAAAGTTTATCAATGGCAAGAAAATGTATTAATCTAAGAGGGTTCTCAGACTTCTCTCTTCTGACCCACCTGGTAAGGATGACTTTATTTTTGAGTCTTCAAATTCTCCCTTACCTGACTTTCAAGGGCAGTTCTGCCCCATCCAGACTTTGTGATGCAGAATTGGAAGAATGAAGAAACAGAGGTGGAAGCAAAAGGCCTTGCAGCTGTGGTTTTGGGAGTTGTACAATAGTAAGTAAAGAGTGGATGTTGGGGAGGAGCTAGGCTAAGTAACGGAGTGAAATACAGAGATGGATAAAAGGATTTAGAAGACAAAATAATAGGTTGTTAGTTATCTCCTCTTTGAAGTTTAATTAAAGGCTAAAACTAATTTTTAGTCACATTTAGTTGTTAGTCTGTTTATTGGATGTGATTCTATGATGAAACTGAGTCAGGAAACCCTGGAAGTAACTCAGGTCAAATTCAGATATCTGTTTCCAAAAAGGGTGATAAGTCCTAAGATTTTTAGTGTCCACCTTACTCTTCATTGTGGTAACAATGAACTTATCTGAATGGTGATGATTTCAGGAGCTCATCTATAGTGTTTTCCAAAAAGAAAGAAAATGTTTTTTAAAAAGATTATCAGAGAATCAGTGGTTACATGAAAAAATTCAAATAAATTAGCATAAATTTGAAGGATTACAGACAAGGCAGAGAAGGAAAGAGGCTATTGAATAGAGAAAAGATGCAGGTTGTTTCAAACTATAGAAAGAACTTTACAATCATATTTGACTGAATTGATGAGTTGACATGTTTGTACACAGGAGAAATATAATTCTCTTGAGAAACTCGAAGTGCACCACAATCATTACCTTATCCATCTCTCTAACATTCATAAGTGCAGTGTGACATCGTTTCATCACAGAAACTGGCAGTGGAAATATTAACTTCCATTTCCCTGGTGAGATAATGGTAGAATGTACTTAGGAGTACAAGGTATGTACGTATTAATTATTCTCATTTGGCTGACTATGAAAAGTAGGCATTCAAAACATGAAATGACTCATTTAAGTGAGCTATCCATTGAATTCGTGTCTTTTGATTTCATGCCATTACATGCTGACTTACTAGACTGGTATAGTGGGAGGCCAGCCAATCTTCCATGAGTGGTGGAATCTGAAATGCAACCTAGACATTCTAAAGAGAGTGCAGCCCCAATGAAAAGGAAAGAATGAAGAAAAATGTAAGGATGACTGAAAGGCTAGAAATCTGTTTGTACTTACACATACTACTACAGAGTACAGATACCCAAAAGTTTTATTTGATCTGATTTGTAAGGACCACCATGTAACATAAGAGTTGCAGAGATCAGTGCCTACTTGGCCAGGCAGGTGGCTGTCTGTCTGTCTGTATGTGTGTCCATCTTTGTTAGTTGCAGTGTTGTTTGTATTTTGTGCTTCAATCCAGTCTACAATTTAGTGAACATTAAAAGTTTATGTCTGTAGTTTCACATGCACTGAGAAAAATGAGAACTGAATATTGTTTTGTACTACTTTTCCATTAAAAAAGACACAGCAGTTCTTCAAAAGGCAGCAGATAATTCTCTCAATCTTCTTAATGCTAAGAGAGCACTAAAAACTTCAAGGGGTTAGTGGATCAGAGTTTCTTCTGCAATGAGTCAAAAATAAATTTGTAATTACAAGTACATAAAAATTATAAACAAAAAATAAAAGCATCATGCTGGAAATATTCCAATATCTACAATTTTAAATTCAGGTCAGGACTTAGACAGCAACGGGAGAGCAGCAGAATAAAAATGAAAAGAACTTTCCCTTGGGAGTCAAAAAACATGGAATTTAGTCCCTATTCTTCAACTAGCTGGGCATGTAACTGGCTAAGGGAGGAATTGGTAAAGGGCCATGAAAAATGATTACTCTGTATAATGTTGGATATACTAATTATCCCGATTTGAGCATCACTTATTTCCTACAGGTATTGATATTCAACTCTATACTCCACAGACATGTACAATCAACTATGTTTCAATAATAAAAAAAAAAAATCCCAATGAAAGAAAAAAAAAATTAAAACTAAACTAAACTAAATAAAATCTATGCTTGACCTTGAGCACATCATAGCAAATGAGAGGGTTAGACTAGATTAGTATTTCTTAAACTATGTCCTGAGGAGCACTTATTTAGCAAAATGGCAATGGGTGTTTCATACATACATATTTTTTGGTCTCATAATGAAAAAAAAATGCAACTTTAAACAAAATTAAGTAGATTTAGACATTATAGAGTAAGGTCAGCAAACTGTGTTCTGCAGGCTAAACTCAGTTTTGTAAATAAAGATTTATTAGAACTCAGACATGTCCATTTATTTATATATTATCTATGGCTTACTTTGCACTATAGTGGCAAATTGAGTAGTTGTGACAGAGATTATATGGCTCCAAAGCCTGAATTATTTACTCTCTGGCTCTTTGCAGAAAAGGTTTGCATGCTATAGACCTTCTCAGAACTTTCAATGTAATAATGTGAAATACAAAATAATTTGACTATATAATCTTTTTTTCACTCAACAATTATTAACAGGAATATGTCATAGTCCAATTAGATTATTTCCAAAATCCAGTAGCTTCCTATTGTTCTCCAATTTTTTAAAATACCTTTTAAATGACCCAATTTATCCCATTCATTCGTGTATTCAACACGTCATTATGGAGTAGAAACTATGTGCCAATGTTTTCGGTAGTACGGATATAAAGTCAACAAACAGACAAAGATTCCTGTCTTCCTGGAGTTTATATTCTGGAGAGGAAGCACTGTCAAACAAGGTAAATGACACATTGTATGCTAGATGGTGTTAGATGCTATGGAGAAAAATAGAGAGAGAAGGAGGACAGGGGACAGGAGATTGCAGTTTTAAAGAGGGTGGTCAAGAAAGGCCTTATTGAGAAAGCAACATTTGGGCAAAAACTCAGAGGAGGTGAATGAGTGATTCATATGGAGGGAAAGCATTTAAGGCAGAGGAAACAGCCATTTAAAAATGTCCTAAGAGGGCCGGTCCGGTGGCGCACTGCTACAGTGCACCGCTTGGGAGCGCGGCGGCGCTCCCGCCGAGGGTTCGGATCCCACATACAGACCGGTTCCCGCTCACTGGCTGAGCGAGGGGCGGGCGCAGCACCGAGGGTTCCGATCCCATTGCCAGTGCCGGTCCGGTACGGGCGCGACACTGAGGGTTGCGGTCCGTTGCCGGACACGAAAAAAGACAAAAAGGAAAAAAAAAAAATGTCCTAAGAGGGCCGGCCCTGTGGCTCACTCAGGAGAGTGCAGCACTGGTAGCGCCAAGGCCGTGGGTTCGGATCCTATATAGGGATGGCCGGTGCGCTCACTGGC
>NW_007728980.1:233863-234604 GCF_000696425.1 Galeopterus variegatus | reverse complement strand
TAATGAAAGGCTTTGAGGAGACACGTGATTAGACTTTGATTTTGAAATGGTCACTTCAGCTACTGTGATAAGAATTGACTGTTGTGATATGAACAGGCTGAATGAATGGTGAGAGAGGAAACAAAGAAACCAGGAGTAGGCTATTGAAATAACCCAGAAGAGAGGTAAGAAGGGCTTATACAGGGTGGGGGCAATGCAGGCAGTGAGAACTGGAGGCTCATCAATGTGAGGGGTCTTCCAAATGCTCATGGAAAGATTCCTTTTATCTTTGATTTCTATTTTTCCATGAACTTTTTGAAGTACCATCATATTTTAAATTGACAGATAACATTGGATGCTTTTACTGTGTACAACATGATGTTTTCAAGTATGTAAACATTGTGGAATGAATAATTAACAAATTGTCCATTAAGAAATGGATAATTATCCATTAATAAAATGATAATTAACAAATTAAATCTGGATAATTAACAAATTGACTAGGTCATGTAGTTCTGTGGTGAGAGCACATAACATCCATTCTCTTTACAGTCTTAAAAAACAGAATGTATCATCACTAACTATACCCACCTTGCATATCTTTTGCAAGTAAAGCCAATGAGATTTTCTGATGGACTAAAAGTGGGGCGTGAAAGAAAAAAAAGAGTCAAGGGTGACTCCATTTTTTTTTCCAAAGCAACTAAAAAGTTGAGACTGATATAAACTTAGATGAGGAAGTACGTAAGAAGAGCGAGTTTTCAA
>NW_007728980.1:229381-233831 GCF_000696425.1 Galeopterus variegatus | reverse complement strand
TAAAAAGTTGAGACTGATATAAACTTAGATGAGGAAGTACGTAAGAAGAGCGAGTTTTCAAGAGTGTATCAGGAAGTGAGTTTGAAGTGTTGAGCAGGCCGCATGATTTCAGGGAAGAGAGATGGGCTGGAGATGCAGATATGGAGGTCAATAGTTAGTAGATGGTATTTAAAGCAATGAGGCTGTGTTCAACAAGGAAGCAGAGTAGACACCGAGGGACTGAATCCTGGGACACTCCAACATTTAGAGGTCAGAAAGATAATAAGGAATGAGTAATGGAGATTGAAAGGAAGCAGCCAAAAGAATAGGAGCAATTATAGAAAAACGTGGTGGTCTGGAAGCCAAGTGATGAAACAGGGAATAAATAAACATGTCAAACCTATTACTAGATTAAGTAAGATGAGGACAAAGAACTGAGCATTGGGTTGAACAAAGTAGAAATCCAAACAGAAAGTTGCAGTGAAGTTATGTGGACAAAAGCCTAATATGTTTTAGGAGAAAAATGGGTGAAGAAAAATTAGAGATAGCTACTAATCTTCAAATTCCACTTTCATCTGCTTCTTTTAGGACATAGTTTCCTCCTGTACTGCCAATCCCTTTTAAACATTTTTGGATGCCTGTGCAATGCAAAATTCCTCAGTCACCTGAATATTTCCAAATAAACATATGTTTGAAAGAAAATAAGGAAAATATTTGGATGACTAATTCGATTTTTCCTTTTTGTATTTGGATGTCTACATAGGATCAAAGTTAAGGTGTCTATAAAAATAGAAATTATTATTAGTAAATGAATTATGTAATATTTTAATTTATAGTTCGTGTTAGAAGCATATTCATATGTTAATTTAAGAAAATCCTTATATCTTTCATCTTACATCTTTGAGTTTGTTAAAAATACCAAAAAGAAAAAATTCTGTAATATTCAGTTTATTCTTTGTGCTTAGGAAATTGACTAATTAACTTAGTTTGACATAACAAATCAAGGTAATCTTACATTACACAGAACCATCATCACAGCTGAGTTGCTTTATGTATCCATGTGACTTAGGTCAGTTAACAATAAATGTTTGTTAAATAACAAATAAATAAACGATAAAAAGTTTAAATATTCTCGGCAATTTCAACTTCTGTTACATTCATGTGTAGAATATAAATAAAATGCAAAAAGATGAATTTACAATTTGATAGCCATCTTGGATTCAATGTTCCCCCCTCAAAACTTAATCCCCACCATAACTGTTCAGGGTGGGAAATCCCATTATGATAGTTAAAATGTGGGTCCTTGAAGAGGTGATCAAGCTGGATTCAATGTGCCCCCCTCAAAACGTAATCCCCACCATAAATGTTCAGGGTGGGAAATCCCATTATGATAGTTAAAATGTGGGTCCTTGAAGAGGTGATCAAGTTGATGGTTTAATGGTGGTCATGGGCTTGGTTCTGAGGGCTTTAAAAGAAGAGCACATGAGAAGTTCTCTCTCTCTGCTCCACCCATCTGCCATGTGACTCCTGTGTCACTGTCACCACTAACAAGGCCTTCACCAGATGTGTTGTCTAGACTTTGGATTTCCCAGCTTTGGCAACTGCAAGCAATAAATTTCATTTTCTCATAATTGCCCAATTTAAGGTATTACTGTTACAAGCAACAGAAACAGACTAATACAGAAAATTGGTAGTGAGAGTGGGGTGTTGCTTAACAAATGCTTGAAAATGTGGAAGCAGCTTTAGAACTGGGTGTTGGGCAAAGGTTGGAGGAGTTTGGAGGACTCAGAAGATAAAAAGATGGGGAAAAGTTTGAAACTTCTAGAAACTTGTTAAATAGTGGTGACCAGAATGCTCTCAGAAATATGGACTGTAAAGATCATTCTAAGGAGGTTTTAGATAGAAATAAGGAGTTTATTGGAAAGTGAGGAAAAGATTACCCTTGCTATTGACTTGCGAGGAAGTTGGCTGCATTCCTTCATGCCCCAAAGTTTTACAGAATGTAGAATCACAAGGTGCTGACCCAGGGTTTTTGGCAGAAGAAATTTCTAAGCAGCAAAACATTCAGAAAGCTTCCTGACTACTTGTAACAGCCTACGCTGAGTTATGGAGGCAAAGGCATGACATAAAGCCAGAATTTATAATTAAAAGGGAAGCAGAGCATAAAGCTTTGGAAAATTTGCAGCCTGGCCATGTGGTAGAGGAGCAGAGAGCATTTTCAGAAGAAAAATTCAATGGTGTAAATCAGCGACTGTTCGCTAAAGAAAGACATTAGTACAGAAGAAAGGGATTATCAAAGGAAGGGGAAAAGGCCCTGAAGGCACTGCAGAAGCCTCTGGGGCCACCTCTTCTATCACAGGCTTAGAGGCCTGGGAAGGAAGAATGGTCTCTGGGAACAGGCCCAGGGCATACTCAACGGGCTTACGGACCAGGGCCATTTCGAGATGCTGCTTCTCACACCCCAGCTGTTCCAGCCATGGCTAAATTGGCCTCAAATGTGTTTGGACCTGCAGCTTTGGAAGATACAAGCTGGAAGCCTTGGCAGCATCCACGTGGTGTTGTCTGCAGGCTCGAAGAATGCAAGAACTGTGGAGGCTTGGGAGCACCTCAATTTCAAAGAGACTGGGGACCCAGGATGAGCTGTCACAGGGGTGGATTCACCACATAGAGCCTTCACTAAAGCAATGCAAAGTGGAAACGTGGGGTCAGAGTTGCAGCAGAGAAGCCCCATCAGTGCCAAGCCTAGTGAAGCTGTGAAAGTGGGACTGCCATAGAAACCCCAGATCTGTAGAGCTACCAACGAGCAACACCAGCCTGTGAGAACATTGCCTGAGACCAGGAAAGCCACAGATGCAGAGCCACCTGAGACTTTGAGGCCCAATCCTCACACCAGCATGCAGATGACATCAAACGTGGAGTCAAGGCACATGATTCGCCAGCTCTAAGATTTAATGCCTGCCTTACTGACTTTCAGACTTGTTTAGGACCTTTTGAACCCCCCCCCTTTTTTTTTGCCTACTGCTCCCTCCTTGAAAGGGAATACGTATCCTATGTTTGTCCCACCATTGTATCTCAACAGTGGTAACTTGTTTTTTTTTTTCCTTTTTTTTTTGTCTTTTTTCCTGACCGGTAACGGGATCGCAACCCTTGGTGTCGCGCCCGTACCAGGGACTGGAAACGGGATTGCAACCCTTGGTGCTGCACCCGCACCACGCTCAGCCAGTGAGCGGGAACCGGTCTCCACATGGGATCCGAACCCTCGGCGGGAGCGCCGCCGCACTCCCAAGCGGCGCACTCTCCAGTGTGCCACCGGGCCGGCCCAGTGGTAACTTGTTTTGATTTCACAGATGGGATTTTGAACTTTGGACTTCTGAGTTAAAACAAGTTATGGCTTTGGGGATGAAATGAATGCATTTATTTGTGAAAAGAACATGAGTTTTGGAGGGCAGGGGGCAGAATGCCTTGGATTGAATGTCCCCCCAAAACTTAATCCCCACTGTAACTTTAGAGGGTAGGAAATCTAATTATGATCATTGAAAGGTGAGGCCTTGAAGAGGTGATTAAGTTGATTTGAAGGCTTTAAAAGAAGAGCACACGAGAACATCTCTCTCTATGCTCTGCCCATCTGCCATGTGAGACCCTGCATCACTATCACCACCAACAAAGCCCTCACCAGATGTGTTGCCTGGACTTTGGGTTTCCCAGCCATGGAAACTGTAAGCAATAAATTTCGTTTTCTTATAAATTACCCAGTTTCAGTTATTTCTGTTACAAGCAATAAAAACAAACCAATCGTTAACCCCATAACATCTTCCAAGTCTAAGCCAGTGGTTCTCAAGAATCAGAGGCAGGGCTTTTTGAAACACAAAATTCTGACCCCCCACATCCAGATATGGATTTACTTGAAATGACTCTTGTATGGTAAATGGTCAGGAGAGGCAAAGGGGTAGACTGTGCTGGTCAACTGTTAATTTGCTCTCATATCTATCTGTACCTTTCTCCATTCTGCTCTGTATCACAGGAAACCTCACTTCCCTGGCTATTTGCACCCTCAGACTTACAATTAAGTTTGGACAATGAGGAACCAGAGGGAGATTAAAGATAGAAGGAAGACAGAGATCCAGCGTATTTCAACCCCTCACTGTCTGCTTCTTGTGGGTGTCTGGAAGTGACTATGTCTCCTTCAAGGCTCCACCTCCCACTGTGCAACTTCTCTGTCCATGTTCCAGCATCTGCAGGACAGTCCCCACCAAGACGCTGGGTAGCCCCCACTTTCATCCTTCCTCTGGTAACACTACCTCTTACCTATGTCCCTTAGCATCTGGCTTAGTAGCTATTGCTAAATGCTAGGTGGCTTTATCAACCACAGCTTAATTTGTAAATTGCTAGAATTCTTGTTTCCTCACTGGGGCCTGATTAATTTGAAATTTCCACTGAGAATTTGGCATCATTTTTTATTTACCACTTTATG
>NW_007728980.1:227745-228764 GCF_000696425.1 Galeopterus variegatus | reverse complement strand
GCCTGATTAATTTGAAATTTCCACTGAGAATTTGGCATCATTTTTTATTTACCACTTTATGCTCCAGGCTGGCACATCCTATCTAATTCAGGTGATCCTCTCTACCTGATCCTATTTGCAGGTTAATTCTTTCTTGCATAGCCTGACCTCATCTCTAAAGTTTATAGACAACAAAAAGGGAAGCAGAGGTGAAAAGAGATATTTGGAAAAGAGAGTGAGGTGACCAGAGGCAGAGACTAACAGTGTTTTATCGCCCACAACTGAGCTCGTTGACAGGAGAAAACAGTAGCCTCTGATGTCACTGTTCTGTAATGTTGAGACACTAATCTTCAGAAAGGGTCTCTCTATATAAATGTGAATTGTTCAGAGGGAATCTAGTATTAACATGTGTGGGAAAATAGTTAATAACTTAGAAATTTACCTCCGAAATATATAACCTATATCAGAAAGTCTCTTTGTTAATCAGAAACATATTATGGTCTCTTTGTTAATTAGAAACAAAATATGGACATGATAATCTCCATTCCTTTGGATATATGCCCAATAGTGGGATTGCTGGATCATATGATAGTTCTATCTGTAGTTGTTTGAGAAACCTCCAGACTGTTTTCCATAATGGCTGTTCTAATTCACAGTCCCACCAACAGTGTAGAAGAGTTCTTTCCCTGCATCTGTTATTCTCAGTCTTTTTAATAATGGCTAGTTTAACTGGGGTGAAATGATATCTCAATGTGGTTTCGATTTGCATTTCTCTGATGACTAGTGATCCTGAGCATTTTTTCATGTACCTGTTGGCCATTCGTATGTCTTCCTTTGAAAAGTGTCTATTCATCTCCTTAGCCCATTTTTTAAATGGATTATTTGCTTTTTTTTTTTTACTGTAGAGTTATTTGAGTTCTTTATATATTCTGGATATTAATCCCTTGTTGGATGTATTGTGTGTAAATATTTTCTCCCATTCTGTAGGTTGTCTGTTAAGTAAAATAAGCCAAACTAGGAAAGAGAAATACCACATGTTC
>NW_007728980.1:224347-226841 GCF_000696425.1 Galeopterus variegatus | reverse complement strand
TTCTGTAGGTTGTCTGTTAAGTAAAATAAGCCAAACTAGGAAAGAGAAATACCACATGTTCCCATGCATAACTGGGAAGGAAGGAAGGAAGGAGAAAGAAAGAAAAGAAAGAAAAGGAAGGAAGGAAGGAAGAGATCACAACAATTCACTGAACTTTCAGGAGGAGAGAACAAACCTAAGGTCACTGGAGATGAGGGGAGGGACAGATCAGGTAAAGGGCATAAAGAAAAATCAAGATTTGTAATAATGAAAATGCTAATAATAATAAAGATAAATAAGTTTTTTAAAAAGAAACACTCGGATTGTTAGAATACCTTTTGTGAGGTGGCGTGTGTGTGTGTTATATGTGTGCATGTGTTTGTTGAAGTCCTTTGATATATTTGATACATTTGCCTCACCTCATTTTATAAATTCGGGTTACTTCCAGAACCTGTTGAAGTCTGGAGAACCAGGCTCAGGATAGGTAGTAATTTCTAAGGATAGAGGGCTCTGAACAGCAGGAATGGAAAATACCCACCATATCTTGTTCTGAGAAAGGGAAAGCAGCACATTTAAACTTGAGGCTGCAGTGTGCCATGTTGTGAGTATCAACAATTGTGGACTCTACTTTTAGCTAAATAAGCAGTAAATGGATTGGTATTCAGATGTACCCTTTTTTGCTTATGGAGCACAGCCTGCGGAATACACAGTTGGTGCTATCAGTATTGACTCCATCACATATTTCTGGTCTGCAACAGAGCTTACAGAAATTCACTAACTGAAGGAAATACCCATTTAAATAGCCTTGATTTTCATTGTTAAAACAGAGCAAATGTGGTGCAATGCAACTCTTCTCTCTGATACATACACGAATTATCTACCAGGAACTGATTTATATTCTGTTCCTCAGTGATTTTATCCATTTTTAGCAAAAGATACCTGTTAACATGGGATAACGACTGCTCTTCCACACTCGCATTGAACAGTAAGAGGAATTCGACAGTGCAATTTGCTAAGGTAGTCTGCAAGGCCTAGTACTGATTTCTTCCAGAGCATGACATGTGTTTTAAATGCAGGAGCTGGTTTTCTATTTCTCAGCAATACTCTTATGTGTGTCAGTGTGTAAGGTTATTGTATGTGGAGTACAATTCTGAATGACATCTTGGTAGCTTTGTTCTTTTCATTTATTTAAGAAACAAATTCCAGTAATTTTATCTAGGAAAGCATTATCACATATGTGGATTATACTAAAAAGCATATGTACTTCACAGGGCCTCGTTTTCCAAAGCCTTGCAGTTTCAAATATTGACCTTGCAAGGACAGGACATTTTCCTCAGGGTATAAGTCTCTGGTGTGAGATAAAGATCTGTGGCACAGCAAGGTTGCTGGCTCAAGGACAGACTAGTTACTGATTGTTACATAAAGACACTGAGAGATTGCTGTAAGAAGGAATGTTTGCTAAGATCAAGCTTGTGTTGATAAGATCACTTAATTGTCTAATGGAATGTCATCTGACTTGTTTCACTGAAAGTTACCAGCCTATACTGTTAAACTATAACCCCACCTATGTCTCTTCCTGTAACTTCCTGGTCTGGAAAATAAATGCAGGAAGAGAACCCCAATTTGGTGTTAATTTCCCTAGGAAGGGTTGCCTCTTGCTTGAGTGTTCCCAGGGAAGTTAACCACTTTGGGGCTTCTCAATGCTCAGAGGAGATGGGCTTTGAGCAATCCTTTGCGTTTCCGTCACCCAGGGAAAGAAGGGAGACAAATCCATGGGGGCAAAGCAACACAAAGCAACACACATACTTTGGAAAAACTATCTTGATTTACTAGAGAGTCTGTACTATGATTGAAAAACTTGTTACATTTTCAATGGCCATATGGCAATAGTTTAAAAAGACAAAATTTTAGATACAAGGAATGAGTTGACTCATTCTCTGATCTAACAAAATCTGACTTAGGTATTCCACATTGTATTTAAAAATAAGCTCTTTTTTACCTGCTTCTGGGCAGTCCTCTCATTTGCAGGTTTACTTGTCCCACTGAAGCCCTGCTACTTTTTATAAATTTCACTTGATCTTGAGTTGCAAGATTCATTACAATTTTCTTTTTAATTTTATCCTGACTTAAACCAACTTTGGTCCATTAATCTACTTTTAAATGAGATTAAAGATAAATCAAAATACTAAAAATAGAAAATGCTAATTGAAAATATAAGTTCAAAGAACACAAAATAATTTAGTCTAAATAAACTGTACCCTGTTAACTGACTGTCAGTTCAGTAAAACTAAACCTCATAGTTCTTGACATGCATGCACAGCTTTTATGAATTGCATTTAGATCTGCCTTCGTGATCTATTCACCTCCTAATGTTATACCTTGGGGGTTAGGATTTCAACATGTGAATTTTGGGGGCAACACAAACATTCAAATCATAGCATGAACTATTCATATTTGCAACTAACTGGGTGAATCTCCGGAGAATAATAATGAGTGGAAAAAAGCCAATCTCAGA
>NW_007728980.1:222170-223584 GCF_000696425.1 Galeopterus variegatus | reverse complement strand
TCAAATACTGCAGAAATCATTAAGAACAGCTAAAAAAAAAAGCCTTGCCTGTTTTTCCTTCTTAGCACATGGTACTAGACAGCCCACCCTTATGGTGCTAACATGGGAGTAGAATTGCAATAGGCCTGTGTGACAAGATCCTTCTCCTTTGTTTTGGATAAAGGGCAAAAGATGCGAGCAATATTAATGGAGAAACAACAGAGTCTGGATGTAATAAACTGACAGTTTGATCCCTTCCCTCTTAAAGAGGAGACAAAGACAGAAGCGCTTATCTGTTCCTTCTACCAAAGTCAGGACCCCCCGAA
Organism: Galeopterus variegatus; assembly: GCF_000696425.1. Classification (NCBI taxonomy): domain Eukaryota; kingdom Metazoa; phylum Chordata; class Mammalia; order Dermoptera; family Cynocephalidae; genus Galeopterus; species Galeopterus variegatus. The sequence continues at coordinate 223,279 of NW_007728980.1, read as the reverse complement.
TCACGTATGAAGTGTGATGGCAACTCTGAAACACAGAGCAGTTTGTGCTAGAGATTTACAGAAATGCTTTGATTTGCTTTATTTTATTTTATTTCTAACACAAAATTTAAGTGTCTTAATGCTTTAGGTGGGCACAAAAGGGTCTTGAAAGATATTGGAAATCATGCAGCCCAGTAGGAAGATCAGAACAAGGAGNTGGGCACAAAAGGGTCTTGAAAGATATTGGAAATCATGCAGCCCAGTAGGAAGATCAGAACAAGGAGGGGGAGATGCACTGATACCTGTCCCACTGGAATTTCCCCAGTTGATCAAAGGGGCCAGTGACTATCACAGGTAGAGCCTGAGGGGAAGTAGCTCCTCAAGATTTACTGTGCTTTAGAGTCAGGGCAGCGAAAACAACTGTCTGAGAGCTGCATCACTACACAAAGAAAATCAGGAGGGAAAAATCTAAAACACACAGTAAGTACCCAGATAGAGCAGTCATCAAAGTCTGTCAATCTGATATCAATTTCAGTATTACTTGCTTCAGATGAAGATACTGAAAAGATTTAGAGCAAAGGGATTGCCCACTCATGGGATTTCTATACTTAGCTTCCTTCTCTGTATCAAGCACGTGCCAGTTCTAGATCCCATGAATCCTCCAAGAGAAGGAAAGACAGAGGCCACCCCGCCCTACCAAACCTTCCACACACGAGTGTCCTTTCTACAGCTTCAAGGAAGGTGAGGGTGGAGGATAATAATAGTTGAAATTTATTGAATATTCTAAATGAAATGAAGATTTTTTTTTTTTTGTCCTTTTGGAGACCGGCCGCACCGCACTCAGCCAGTGAGCACTGTGAGCGCACCGGTCATCCCTATATAGGATCCGAACCCGCGGCGGGAGCGCTGCTGCGCTTCCAGCGCCGCACTCTCCCGAGTGTGCCACGGGCTCGGCCCTGAAATGAAGATTTTTAAATAGATTAATCTATAAATCACTAGGACATGCTGAACATATTGAAAGGGCACGAGGTACTGTTGATTGGCAACTTTGACTCTACATACCGGCTCCCAATTGCTAACTCCTAAGGGGTGAGTGCTCAGTAAAGCCAATAGCAGTTACTGAAATAAAA
>NW_007728980.1:204277-221925 GCF_000696425.1 Galeopterus variegatus | reverse complement strand
GTGAGTGCACCGGTCATCCCTATATAGGATCCCAACCCGCGGCGGGAGCGCTGCTGCACTTCCAGCGCCGCACTCTCCCGAGCGTGCCACGGGCTCGGCCCTGAAATGAAGATTTTTAAATAGATTAATCTATAAATCACTAGGCCATGCTGAACATATTGAAAGGGCACGAGGTACTGTTGATTGGCAACTTTGACTCTACATACCGGCTCGCAATTGCTAACTCCTAAGGGGTGAGTGCTCAGTAAAGCCAATAGCAGTTACTGAAATAAAACTATTCCATGTTTGTAGATTACTGAATTGAGACTACCAATTGAAACTGCTACGTGTAGATATATATATATATATATATCAGAATTAAAGAACTTTCTTAGTCTATAAAGTTTCTGTATGAGAAGAGTAAAAAGATGAGAGCTATCTGACCAAGAGTCAATATATAGGTTAAAATGGATTATCATTAAGTCCTGATAACAAAAAAGTAGGGGACATCCTTTAAGGCTAAAGGAATCCTAGGGGAAGGAAGGACTTTTTTTTACTCCCAAAACATGTAGAATTCAACTGTTTAATTCATTAATTCATAAATCATGATCATAAATCATTTTAAAACAGGGTAGTAAGGTAACAGCATAACATCCATAATAGAGTAATAAGTGAAAGTAATGTGAGGGTACTTCAAAAAGAGCATGGAAAGATTCGTATTATCCACCAACTTTCTGAGGTACCCTCATACGTTAGAGAATTAACCTATCCTTTAACATTGACACAATTATCCTTTCATTTCACTGTGAAAAAAAAATAGATTATATTGATTATGGATATGGCCCAGCACAATAGTTCATTCCTTATTAGCAAATAGCCTAACCTCTATGCACACTCTTAAGAAAACTTTACGATTTTTTTTCCTGTATAGAGTGCAACGCAAATCACACTTTGAGTTGCAATATGTTTACAAGAGTAATGACCCCACATATATCAGTACAATTGTATGGATTAGGCTATGCTTTTATTCCAAAGCATAACCACAGCCATACTACAGCTCCATTCTGGGCCAAATCTATGGTAAAGTTATCTCAAAAATAAGGAAACAAGATAACAGGAAAAATTCAGTATATTAAGATAATGAAATGCAATTGGTTTGATGCAAAAGCTTATCCTGTTTTCAAGGAGTGAAATATATTTACAAGCTTAAAAATACTTGGATATATTTAATAGGCAACATATTATATACGGTCTTATGTTCTTAAAATTTTTTAAACTTACATTCCTACGTATGGTTTAAGTTACCTGAATGGAGAATTATTTTGTATTTCATATCTCAACAAGTACTTATACATATTTCTTTTTCAGGTGACATGATTGTTTTGAGCACAGTACTGAAAACCTTCACAGATTTTGCATACAACCTACTTTTTAATATCATATATGTTTTGAGCAACGATGGCATATCATTGGTTCTCAGACATTAGTATGGATCAGAAATCACCTAAAAGGATTATTAAAACAAAAATTCATGGCGAGTTCAGAAGATCCGCGTGGGGCCTGAGAATGTGCGTTACTAACAAGCTCGCTGTTGATGCTTATGCTGCTGGTCTGAGGACCATATACACTTTGCAAGAACTGATATAAACAGAAATAGAATTTTTATCAGGTTGTTGATAAAAATTCTGAGAATTCCTTCCAAATTATACACAACATGTAACAAACCAAATAACCACCAATATCCAAGTTATAACAAATTATTTTCTTATTAATTATTAAAGCAAAATAGTTCTACTTGCATTATTAACTTTTCAAGTAATTAACAAATTTAAAATTCAAAGTATCCTGGATGCCAAAGAATAAAATAACAACCAACATCCAAGTTATAACAAATTATTTTCTTATTAATTATTAAAGCAAAATAGTTCTACTTATATTATTAACTTTTCAAGTAATTAACAAATTTAAAATTCAAAGTATCCTGGATGCCAAAGAATATTCATGTACTTAATTTCATTTCAGCAAACATAATACTTGTCATAAAATAAAATAATATAAAATCACAATATAAAAACTGCAAGTAAATTTTTTTAACTATCCACACATGGACATGCATGTGTTATTGTAGTATTTTGATATAACATCAATATAAAAACCTGAACACTCTGCAACCTAAGATATATCAAACTGAGTATCAGAATATAAATCAGTGAACAAATTGCCTGTGATTAGATGACAGGTAGACTTTGATTACATCTTTTGGTTAAAAATTATTAAATTATTTCCTACTTCTTTAAAATCTAATTTCTTATCATGGTGAATATCTCAATATCTCAATATATTATACTATTTATAGATGAACTCCAAATACATACTTGATTCTCTGATTCTGGACTGCTCTGATGTTATGTGCTTAATACTGTGAGAAGAAAACCCTGTAGAACTAAACAACAGTTAAAAAAAAAAAAAAAATTCTGAAAATGTAAAATACATTTCTACAGGCTTAGATGCCTTAACTTTTCTGCATAAAACTTTTCTGCAATAAGTATGTTCAATATTTAGTTCCTTTGCTTATATTACTGAATATTACCTTGTATACCTTATATTTTGATTTCTTCTATATATGTGTGCTATGTCTAATGTATCTTATAAATGGAGATCAATCTTTATTAAAGTCTTCTATATGGTTAATAATTATGTAAGATTTTTACTGGACTCAATTCAAATTTCCAACTATAAGTTTTATGGTTTTAATTTGGGGCATTTTCCAGTGGCACTGAAATTTATGTTCTGGCATGAGCAGCAGGACACACTCAAGAGTGCAATCAAGGTAATGAGGCAGGTGTCGGCCATGCCACCTTGGTAATCAGTCTTTCTGGGTACAATAATCTCAAAATCACTCTCACATCCACATTCCAAGCTTCTTAGTTCATTGACCTCTATGTCCAACCTCTCCTAGAGATTTATAATCAAGACATTATTATTGTTGTTTTCTGTTAACTCACATACTTACAATCAGGTGGCATCTTTTCCAAAAATATCTTGTAATATTCTTTCAGGAGTTCAAAATTTTCTTGATTAATACATTCTTGCAAGGAGACATCTCCAAATCTAAAAACAGAAAAACGAAAACTGTTATGGGTTATAAAATAGCACCAGAAAGTAACACTTTTTACTTTATAGTTTTAAATCAATGGCAATAATTTCCTAAGGAAGGAGTCTCTCATTTTTTAAGGTACATTGCACAATGGTGGTTTCCAACACATTCCACAAGCTCAACTTTTTTTTCTTTAACTCCCACATTTGAGTGAGAATGTGTAGTATTTATCTTTCTGTACATTTCTTATTTCACTAAACATAATGTCTTCCTTGCTGGGGCAATATTAGTGTTATGGGCTGAATGTTCGTGACCTCCCCAAATTCTTATATTGAAGCCCTAACCCCCAATGTGGCTGCATTTAGAAATGGAGCTTCTAAAGAAGTAATTAAGGTTAAATGAAGTTACAAGAGTGAAGCCCTGATTTTATAGGATTAGTGTCCTTATAAAAAGAGATACTAGAGAGTTCCCTCTTTCTCTATACTCGCACAAAGAAGAGGTCATGTGAGCACACAGGGAGGCTGCAAGCCAGGAAAAGAGCCCTCATGAGGAGGAATCAAACTGGCCAGACCTTGATCCTGGACTTCTCAGCCTCCTGAACTGTGAGAAATAAATTTCTGTTGTTTAATCTGCCCAGTATATGGTATTTTGTTTTAGTAGCCCAAGCAGACTAACAATTATTATTTACTTATCTAAGAATGGTCATATATAAGATATGTTTTAATTTGGGCTACACACACAGTAGATTACACCTAGGTTACATAGCATATCTAACATGTAGATATTGCCTGTTAAGACTCAAACTTCAGAATCAGCAAAAGTGAGGTTCAGAGCAGAGAGAGGAAGTGATTTGCTCACATCAATAGTTGGTTGATACCAGAGTGCTATTCAAATTCAGCCTTTCTGCTTCTCTCAGTGTTTTTCCCTACTTTGCCATTTTGCCTGCTTTTTAAGCCTTGGGTGTCTTGTATAGCTTCCAGGTGTGAAAAAAAAATGCATTTTGAAAAAAAATATGCATTTTTTAATATGCAAGAGAGATGGAAAGGAAGGAAGGTACACCTTTTAAATAAAGTGACTGACAACTAAAATAGTCATAATGACATGAATGATGCAAATTAGTTCAATCTGGAAGCCTTGAAAATACAATGCTAACTAGTCCTTGAAAAGTCTGTAAATGGAAGTCTCTCAGCTCTCTCAAGATCACACTTACAGGCTTTAACTTATTAATTCAAATCCAAAACATTCTCTACTCTAGTGTATCAAAGATGAGACAATTTAGAGTGCTGCTTCTTTTTCCTCCCAGGTTTATAATTTATGTACAGAATTATCATTCACCTCAAACACTGAATTTGCTGTGAGACAAATATAGATAAATAAGTGGAATATAATCTGATTTTAGATGCTGATTTTCAAAAATGCTTAATTATCAAAGAAAACATGTTGTACAATACAGAGAATAAAATTATATTTTGGTTTTGCATACTATAAGAAAAGAGATTAAAAGCTTCTACACAGTTTGAAATTAAACATGTAATACAAAGCTTTGTCATCTACTTTGTAACTGGAAAATAAGAATTAGAAAAAACTGTGTTGTCCAGGAAATATCTTTTAGGTAAGAGGGAGAGAAAGAGAAATAGTTTGAAAATAACAGATACCAACAAGCATCTTGACCATCACTAAAATTCAAAAAAAAGGCCCAAGAATAAGAAAAGTAATTTAATGATAGATTTTTCAATATAGTGAAGCCTAACAAACAAAATAACTTATAATATTTTTTTGGCATGGACTGATTGTTGTGGTTATTGATGAACTTCCCTGTTTGTGATGGCCTGATGGAAATGTAATGGTTTAATTATTTAAGGTGTAAAAGGTGTAACCTTTGGTGGTCCTGATCATTTTGCAACATTAGCATATCATGGGAGCATTATTCATTAGAAATTTCCATTAAAAATTACCCCTAATGTTTAATATTGAAAATTTAAATTAGAATTCATAAAATATGGTAAACAAGAGTAGCTGATTATATATTTTGAAACTTGGCATCTTCTGATGGAGTGTGAATTGAGTAGAGAGTTTTGCCCAGAAATTAGAAAAATCCACGTGTTTCCAGAACTATAAAGACTGGTGGGGCTGTAACAAATGTACTGAGGAAAAAAGCACAGGGCAAAGAGTGTGTCTCTTTGTTAAAATATTTTTAATTTTTCCTAGTATAATATTATTGATAAACACTATGAATCATTGACTCAGAGACTGTTTTTTCCTAGCTATAAACTAGAGAACTGGGGAATACCATGAATCCAGCAAGCAGGGATGTTACTATTACCCTCAAATGAATGGACACATTATTTTTCTTTGTTTAATTGCTCTCAGTGCCCTTTACAATAGCCTGGCTAACAGAGGGCTGATATTTATTTTAAGCCTTTCAAGAATATGAGAAGCATCAATGAATCAGTTCATGTTTAAAAGTTGCTTTGAAGGTGAATCACATTATATAGTTTCTTTGTGATAACTTTTTATCAGCTTATTAAGATATAATTTACATAAACTCATGCATTTTAAGTACATAATTTAGAGTTTTAGCAAATTTACAGAACTGCGAAACCATGACCATAATCCAGTTTCAGAACATTTTGCTCACCTTAAAAAGATCTCTCTTGACTGTTTGCAGTCAATCCTATTCCCACTGTCAGCCCCAGGAAGCCACTCTATTACATCTCTACAGATTTTACTCTCCAGCATATTTCATATAAATGGATTCATACAATACATGATCTTTTCTATCTGGCTTTTTTCACTTAACAAAATGTTTTTGTAGTCATCTGTGTAGTTGCATGTGCCATTAGTTTGTTCCTTTTTGTTGATGAATAGCATTCTATTGTATAGATACAGAACATTTTGTCTATGCATTCATTAGATGATATGGCTTTTTTCACTTAACAAAATGTTTTTGTAGTCATCTGTGTAGTTGCATGTGCCATTAGTTTGTTCCTTTTTATTGATGAATAGCATTCTATTGTATAGATACAGAACATTTTGTCTATGCATTCATTAGATGATGGCCACCTGGATTATTTCATGATTTTGTCTATTATGAGCAATGCTGCTATGAACATTCAGGTATAAGCTTTTCTGTGGACATATGTTTCAATTTCTCTTGGGTATATACTTAAGAGTCATATGGTAATTTTATACTTAACTTTTTTTAAGAAACTGTTTTCAAAGTGTCTGTACCATCTTACATTCCCATCAGCAGTATATGGGGTGTCCAGATTTTCCACATCCTCATCAAAACTTGCTATTATCTAATTAAGAAATTATCTTGTTATTATTTGACTATGATGATTCTATCATGAATGAACTGGCATTTAATTGTGGTTTTAATTTTATTCTGCTAATGACTAATGATGATAAATATATTTTCATGTACTCATAAGCCATTCGTGTATCTTTATTTGGTGAAATATCTATTCAAACTTTTTGCCCATTTTTTAAAATGAGATTTATTTGTCTCATTATTATCGAGTTGTAATTTTTTTATACATACTCTGATTACAAGTTTCTTTCCCATTTCTCTCTAACATGAAAAGTGAGAGAAAAAGTGAGTGAAAAGCTCTCCCTTTTGTACATGTATATGTTTTCATTGTGACCTGAAAATATTTCAACTTTTACTATTTTCTTTTATTTTTTTTATACCCTTCAAATTTTAACTAACACCAGAATAGTTGAAATTTGGAGGATTTCTGATTAAAATGACTTGGTACATAGGGCATCATTTTTCTGTTGGAGGCCTATTCAACATAACATCACTTTTCTTAATTATTTCTGATATTTTGCCCATCATACACTGACTTCGAAGCTATATTTAAAATCCTTCTGGGAAATCTCACAGTCTGAGAGGTAAATTGTCAAAAATAATTAAGAAAAATGGTAGTACAGGCCCCCGACATAGGAATATATCTTTCCTAGAATGTTGCTGCTTTTACCCAAATTTAATTTCAAGTCATCTCAAGAATTATGACGCTATTAACCGAATGATTCCCGCAAAAGTAAAAACATCCAGAGCTTTAGACTTGACAGTAATAAAGATAAAAATGTTCTTCCTATTCACACCATTATTTTGAATTTCTCATATTTCATGGGAGATCATTATTATACTCACCTAACTAAAATTTACCAAACGTTTGTGAGACTTCCACAAGTTTAAGACATTCCCCTGTCAAATCACCTATATTTATATCACACCCAAAAGGGAAAGAGAACAAAAGAAAAATTCCTAAACCAAACCTGAATTCTTTGTCAGGAAATAACACACATGTCTCACAGAGCTTAGTCTGTAGAAAATGGGCACCACTTACCGTCTGCCTGTAATAACTGGCAAGACATCATGGGATTTGGCTTCAATTATTCTAAATGCTACTTTCTTCAAATCTGAAATGCCAACAGCCATGTCTTCTAGCATTCCGATTTCATCACCTACACAAATGAAAACGTGCCTAGTTACAGACATACTATTTGAATAAAATGTCACTAGCTCCTAGACTTCCCTGCTGGAATTTGTTCTAACATTTTAGTGAATGAGTTTCTGAATGAAGTAAATTTATTTTAAATGCTTTTCCTCATAGGCTGAAGGTTTTCATCTGTGAAATAAGAACCATTTCAATGGACTCCAGAAGTCAATGTATCCTTTGAGGGAAGGAAGATTGTACATATTTGCTGGGAGGCTAGAGAGAGGTTTTAACCACTTTAGGAAACAAATTATCATGCAGATTTCTATCCATTGTCAGGAAGGATATTTGGTTTCTAGAAATAACAGAGATGGCTAAATTGATGATCACTGACCCTGGCTCATGCTAGTTTTATATCTTCATACATTGACAAATAAAGCCTGGGTGGAGAAAATTAAGTTTCTAGATCAGTGCTATCCAGTGGAAATACAAAGTGAGCCACATATATAATTTTAATTTTCCTGGTAGTCATATTTTTAAACAATAAAATGTAAAAAGTTGAAATTAATTTAAACAATATATTTTACTTAGCCCTATATATTAAAAAATACCATTTTTGACTGTAAATCAATACAAAATTATTAAGTATTAATACAAAGTTATTTTCACTAGTCTTTGAAATCTGGTGTGTGCATCTAGTACATATTGATTTGTACAGACACATTTCAAGTGCTCAATAGCCACATGAGGCTACTCTATTGAACAGTGCAGTTCTTGACATTGGAGGGTTGAGACTTTCAAATTCAGTCATTGAAACTGTTGGCAAAGAGCCTTTTATACTAAAAAAGCCAGATGGCTGCTCAGGAGTCCACTCTGAAATAATTCATAATTCTATTTTCAAAACATAATTGGAAGAAAAGGTAAGTTACAAGGTGAACAAATGCAAAAAACTAAAAGCTACTTTATTTCTCCAATACTTGGTGCAACAAAGGTTTACGTCTCATTTTTACGTTTAACTGAAACATTTATGGGTTAAATATCCTTATGAATTGGAATACAATTTTAACATGTACTAAAGCAATACTCACTGTATGTACTTAGCAGTCCTTCATACTGTACTATCAACCCCACCATGTGAAGCTGCTGTAGGAAGCCAGGGTCATGCAAACTTGTATGTAATTTGATGATAAAACCACAAACCAATCCAGCAAGCTAAAGAAAAAGTTAAAGAAATTTACTAGGGTCAGTAAACTTAATAGTTTGATTTTTAAATATTTTAAGACTTTTGAAGCTTCACAGGTTTAAGTAAAATTTATCAAGTATGTGTAACAAAACTACAGCTATTAAAATATATGTATTAAAGCAAGTTGACAGCCTTTGATCTAGCAAGGTGGTGTGTAAAAATCTTGGGGGAGACTGTACTGCAAAAGGGGAAAGAACATGGACTTTGGAGTCAGGTTGATGTGTCTTCAAATCTTATGTCTACCACTGCTAACGGTGAACCCATAAAAAGTTATTTCACACCTCCAATTCTTCTTCTTCTTTATATTATTTTTTTGCACATGTAGAATAGAGACACTAGTACTCCTTTCAGAGTCATTGAAAGGACACAGTGAAGAAACATGTATAAGGCAGAGCATAAGGCCTGACTCCTGGTTTGCCACTGGTCCAACCATGAAATGGTGGGAGAAAGGAACAGTTTGGTTAAAATACTCCCCATAATGTTTAGAAAGACAGGCCTTCTGTCTCTTTCCCTTCTTGTGCTCTTTCTATAAATCTGGATCATGTGGGTAGAGGCAGGTGGGGAGGAGGAAGGCACCAGCATAGCTACTGCGATGGAGCCTGGCCTCAGCATCATCAAAAGTGCTGGGTGTAGGCAAAGGAGGGGACCTGTCAAACCTCCTACTTAGGCCTTACTGCCCTGTGAATTATTTTACAAACAAATTAAGAGATCATTGTGAATCCTGTCCCAGGATTCATGGGGGAGCTGTATCAATGAGGGGTGTCAAACACATCCCTTTTCCCAGTCCCAGCTGCTTACCTGCAGCACAAGGCAGCAGTCCCTTCCCTTATGCTGTACATTTCAGAAACTTGGCCATCTCTTTTCAGAAATAAATACTTAAGGTCTCATACAAACTGTTTCCATTTGATTTTCAGCCCATATTTATTATAAATAAGAAAAATCGGGTACCAAAACTTTAAGAAAAGGATCTCTTTAAAAATAGAACTGTCAAAAGAAGAACTCTAACTTCATCATCAAGGCTAGGATGTTAACAATTCAGCACTGGGCTGTCCTAACAACAACAACAGGCACCTACTGCTTGACTGAAGACGATGTCTCTCCTTAGAGTCAGCATCAAACACTGGGGCAAGCTGTAGGCGAGTTCCTGAAGCAGCACAAACGTCAGGGACTGCTTGGCTCGGTTCACCACTTCTCCCATGCAGTCCTTCAGGGTAAGGATGAGGGGATACAACTGTTCATACCAGTCCTCTGGGGGGAGGGGGGTGTAAGAACAGTGGGATAGATGAAAGAAGATCGTGGAATTTTGAGCCACTGTATTTCTTTCTTCAGTGAAGTTATACATACTATTAAGGACTCACAAAGATTGGATTTGAAGAGCCTCAATTCAAGCCTCTCCCCTTAACCCGGATGTCTATAACCAGTCCCCCACTGGATCTCTCCACCTGGACGCATTTAACATATTCATAGTAGAACTCCTTTCTGCTCATCTCTAATCTGGGCACTGCTCCCCTTAACCCGGATGTCTATAACCAGTCCCCCACTGGATCTCTCCAGCTGGACGCATTTAACATATTCATAGTAGAACTCCTTTCTGCTCATCTCTAATCTGGGCACTGCCTGTATCTTAGTGAGTGGTGCCACCAAACTCTTCCCATGCTAGAAAAAAGATTTACTGGGCTTCTCCTTCTATAGTTTTCACATTTACGTGGTTATTAAATTAGTTCTAATACTGTAATAGCCCATCAAACACTCATCTTCCCCTCCCCCACCATCACTCATTGGCTCCTTGGACAACTTCCTACTCCACTCCTTAACTGATCTCCCTTCCTCCAGTCACACTGCACTCAAATCCCTTCAAAACAGTGTTGTGAGCAGGATGTTCGAATCAGTTTGAACCCCATTCTCTCACTCACTCTATCCTCTTTACTTCAAATATTTAAAAAAACACCAAAGCATTTAGAATAAAGCACAAATTCAGGAAGATCCTCCATTATCTGTCCTCTGCCCACTCATTCAATGTCATCTCTCAGGACTTCATTTGCCGTCTTGAGTTCCAAGTGAATTGAGCAACGTATTTCCCCAAACCTGTCCCGCTCTCTCATTTCAGTGTCTTTGCAAATCCCATTTCCTCTCCTAAATACTCTTTCTCTACTGATCTTTCTAACAAACCCTTCATCTTCTCTGCAAACTCAATTCAGGATTTCTCTTCTCCAGAAAGTCTTCCTTGATGTCCTACCTACTTCCCTTTCCTGTTCCCAGAAGTTTGGGTTGAGTTCACTTCCTTTTGTACCCATAGCTTTCTGCCCTTACTGTTTTAGGACTTGTTATGCACTGTTTTCCTCTGCAAGAAAGGGAGCTCAAGAAGGAAAAAAAAAAAAAAAATTTATTCACTGAATCCCCAGAATTTAGCACAGCACCTAGCTTTATTCACTGAATCCCCAGAATTTAGCACAGCACCTAGCACATATAGTAGATACTCAATAAGTTTTAATTAAATGAGTTGTTACAATAAATAAGACAAAAGTTTTTAAAGATATAGATGAATATGAGAAAATTAAGTTATTGACATCTTATTCAAAAAAATAAGATGCAAAATTGAAACCATCCGTGCTATTTGTATGTCTAGATTTCTAATATGCATCAATGATTTTGGCATGATATAGAAACACTTTATATTCTTTTTTTTTTTGTGCCACCGGGCCGGCCCAGAAACACTTTATATTCTTATTTCAGTTTATTTGGAAATCAAATCCCTGACAAATGTCAAATATAAATTCTGGACTCTGTGACATTCCATTAATATATAAATAAATTAACAGTAAGATGACAAACACAGTAATATGAATGGATGCACACTGAAAAATCAATTATAAAGCAGTGTCTGAAATGATATGATCTTCTCAGCACAAAAGCATAAGCATCATCACGAGTGATGTGAGTGGTCACTGACCAAGTAGGACCTTGAGAAAGTCATAGGGAACAATAAAAAACAATCATAATCACCATTGTAACATGTCCACTGTCACCTATTTATTTTATGGTGTAATTGAGTAGATGAAATAAACCAAAATGGTTGAAAGGATAATTAATGACCCCAAATTAATAAAACTATATGCTCTTGTAAATGCGTATGTAATTGCCTATGTAAATGCCTATGTGATGCTATCATGTAAAATACATTAGAAAGGCTAGTAGTTCTCATTTTAAAAATACTGTAGACTTAAATGTTACTATAGAATAAAAAACGTCAGAGAAAGGGGAATTCAATGGAGGCCTGTTAAATCTGTAATTATATAATAAAGAACATACTTACAGGCAGCCTAGGATGAAATATGAACAATTTAAACAAGCACTGGTTAACTATTGATTCTGATGTCACTGGTATTTGGAAAAGGAAAAATGAAGGTACATCTGACTTATTTCCAGAATAAAAGATACATCAGTAGACACCAAGAAGGAATATTTTATATTCCTGCATTTTTTTCATGTTTGCATTCTTTTATCTCGCATTCACTCTCTCACTCTTTTGTGTTGTCACTGTTAATGATTAGACTAATACTCACACATGGGAAGATACTTGGAAAAAAGCTTACCATACATTGACCCAGATGCAGACCTTAAAAGATAACAGACTGCAAAAACCAATTTTGTTGTGTGCTTTTCTGCAGAGATACGATTCTGCTGAAGTCCCAAACATAAAATAAAGCTTGTGTGCAGTAGGTGGCGCTACTTTATCAGGCTGAAGTAGAACTACTTCCATGCAAGTAACTGATTTTTACTTTTTTATACATTTGCAAAGTTCCCAAACAACATGTCTTTATTGTCTAAGTACCTTGCATCATACTATCCTGTGTCAGGTGGCCGATAACTTAGTCATGAATGTGATATACATTTTCCAATTAGAAAACAAAAGTTAATGTAGCTGCCCACTTTTTTCTCTTGAAAGATATTAAATGATACTTGATATTTGTTATTGAAACTTGATGATAACTTAGTCATGAATGTGATATACATTTTCCAATTAGAAAACAAAAGTTAATGTAACTGCCCACTTTTTTCTCTTGAAAGATATTAAATGATACTTGATATTTGTTATTGAAACTTGATATTAAATTCAAATTAAATATAATTGTTGTTTTTTTCTCTAAGGTCATTCATTAAAAGAGGAAACTACAGATTTCCTCATTAGCATCAGAGCAATTTCTTTACTCATTTCTAAATTTATCCTCACACTCTTTTTGTCTTTTTTCGTGTCCAGCAACGGACTGCAACCCTCAGTGTTGCGCCCATACCGGACTGGGACCGGCAACGGGATCGCAACCCTCGGTGCTGCGCCCGCCCCTGGCTCAGCCAGTGAGCGGGAACTGGTCAGCAACAGAGCAATTTCTTTACTCATTTCTAAATTTATCCTCACACTTATTCAACCAGGTGACTCTAAATTTAATCATCAATGGCAATCAGATAAACCAAAACCAAAAATGTCTGATTTCCAGTTTTACTAGAATAGAAGTGGAAATGTGGGGGGAAAAAAAAGAAAAGAAAGGAATACATTGATATCTTAAACCTAGGAATATTGCTATATACTTTGGATACCAACAATATTCCAGTGTCCCCATTTAGTTTAATTATATATACTTTTTATGGCTAAAATTTAAGGAAAATGGCAAGATAGGAAAACATTAATTATGAGTGAGAAAATTACAAGATTTTAATCAAGGTAGACTGTCTTAAAGATATAGTAAGAGCAGTGAGCCTTCTATGGAGAATCATAAGTGAGAAAGATAAAAGTGCATTTTTTCTAGAAAAGAAACAATTTAAGGTCAGCAGAATAAAGAAAAATTGCAAATGCAAATTGTAATGACTACAGGTTTTGTTCTCTGTTAACATCCGTTCAGCGTAAATCTCAGGTTCTGAAGTAAACACAATGGGCTACGACAGGCCAAGGAAAGGCCAAAGTCAGTTTATAAATGACCTTTTTGCTCCAATGAACATTCCAAATCACTCTCACGAAGAAACAGAAAATGCTTCCTTTTACATTTTTTTCTCTTTTAAAAACATTTTTGAGGAAAGAATAAAAGCTCCAGCTTTTGACAGTCTTGAGACTGTTGTCACTTGCCCCACCTCCACCTTCCTGTCTCTCCATATTTTGCAATTTGCATGGTGTTTATTTTGTCCTCCTGATAAAGTTATTATTCTTGTGAGGATGAAGATGGTGTGCATTCTACAATTATCTAGTCGAAGTAAGAAATTCTGAAATGTGCAATCCACTTGTCTGAGTTTAGTTTCTTCAAATTTGGATTAAGATTTTACATACATGTGCACACGCACACACACGTGACCACCCAGCGGAGCCGGGGAGCTAGGGGTCGCCAGGGCAGTCACTGCACCAGCCGCTCTCACAGGAGCTAATCGGCCTGGCAGGCATTTAAGTGCAGTTCTGTCCCATGGGCTCCTTTCAGTGACAGAGGAAAATAGGAAGAGAATGTTTTAGTGTCTCTATAAAAACTTGCTGAGACTCCTTAACCCTGAGACCAGCAAGCAGAGTCTTTCCTCAGGAAAACATAAAATGCGTGTGGCTTAGCTGAGCTTTTCCTGAGCTCTGTGAAGTGTGCTGGAAGCCATCCAAGCAGAGCCTTTTACTTGCTTCTTTCAGGTATTCAAGTGAAGCTCACTTAGGGATTCAAAGAACGACTGCCAGGTGCCCCCTCACCTCCTCCACACACCATCTATTTCTTGTACAGGATGTTCACGTCCTCTGAGCTCAATGGCTCTTATGGTACACAGGAGAAAACTAAAAGAGCCAAATATCAACCAGCTGTAGCAGAGCATAATGCTTTCTTTGCCATTTCTAAACCATTTTCTTCCCTGGTGCTTGGTCTTCTTTGCTCATTTAAAATAATTAACTTCACAAAAGCTAGTAGCCATTGTTATTTTTGTTATCACAACTTTTCAGACATACAAGAAAGAAAGACTGAACATACATTAGACTTTATGCAAAGCGTTAAGAGAAGAAATGAGCCTGGCTCTTAGGATACACCTAAGGTAAGATGATGATGAAATGTGAATGAAGCCAAGCAATTAGAATGGCCATTAAGGAGCGCAATAAATCTCAAGGTCATAAGGTGAACACAGACCAAACCCATAGCCAGCAGGGTTTTGGGGTATGTTTTACCATGACCAAACTCCAGGTAGCACAGAACTGGCAGTGGGTTCATGGTTGGGGGCTGGGGGGGGAGGGGTATCGATATCCCTGCTCATAGAATGCTTGTTGCCTTTGAAGGGACTATGTCTTACATCAACCCAGACCTGGCCACCTATGTGCCCTTCTGAGTGAGGAGGGGTATCGATATCCCTGCTCATAGAATGCTTGTTGTCTTTGAAGGGACTATGTCTTACATCAACCCAGACCTGGCCACCTATGTGCCCTTCTGAGTGAAGTCCCTGTTTTTCAGGTACAATTTTACAATGTGAACATCATAATGTAGAGGGGTCAATTAATGATAAGGCTTCTTCTGCAGATACTTCATAGCTAAACTCCTTCATATGAGTATGGTACATGAGGCCAACTTTGGCCAGAGATCCAAGACACCTGCTCATATAAAGCCTCTAAATACCCAGACATATTCCAGGGATATGGGGCATAGAAACCAGGCAAATTCCAGACAATAGATGAGTAAAAAGGGAAAGAAGAGCACCTGCTGAGTCTTGGCTGCCTTGAATCCTCTCCCTTGCCCCTCAGAATGTCATTCTCCAAGCCTCCTTGACCCTTTCCTTATTCTTATGATCCATCTCCTGTCTCTGGTCCAGGAATTGAAAAAACAATTTATTCAATTTACTTTAACAAATGCTAACCTGTCTTCTTTACGTCACTGCCCCTCTTCCCCCCCCCCCCCCCGCCATGATGAGAAATGTATTCATCTGTTGGACAAACAGAACATCTTATAAGTGAGGTGCTGTGGTGATACTGATACTTGTAACTCATGGCCCCTAGCCTCAGGGAGCTTAAGACACAGCAGGGAAGGTAAGAGGCACAGAGTAATGCCTACAACACAAGAGGGTATGATAAGTGCTAGAAAAGTTGAGACAGTGACAAAACAAGCTTGTAAGAGTAAGAGTGGAGAGGCAGGAGAGCTCGTCTCTGGTGAGAAGATTATATCCACTCATGGCTGTGGCATTTACTGAACACCCGAGGAAAGTCAAACGCAAAGAGAGTGCAGGGAAGCCTGTGTGGCCTGCAGGTAGTGAGCACTCATAAAGTGAGGTTTTGTAGGAATAGAGTCTGGGAGGGGCAGCTGGTTTGATAATGCCAAGTCCCACAAATAGATGCCACACACTGACTGGAGGGAGTAATGGGGGTACTGCAAGGGAGGAGGGAGATGGCTGAGATGACTCAAAGACTCGGAGAAGGCAGGAATGAAATGGAAGTCAGTGTTGGGAATGAAGCCAATGGAAAACCACGTGTGTGATGTCACCATATTAGGATTAGGGAATGGGGACAGGTAGAGGTGGGGAGAGGAACTGGACGGTACAGAGTATGCATGAGCAGAGAGCCAAAAGCTAAGAAGCAAGACCAAATCTAGAAACAATGGTATCAGGCAGGGGAAGTAGAGCAAGGTTTGTGGTGGCCCTGGGGAGTGGGGCAGTGTGGGAGTGCTGCACCCTCCTTTGCCTCTACTGCAGAGCAGCTTTAAAGGTCCCAAGGTACGCCTGTAAGGAACAAATGTATATCTTAAAATGTAATCATTGTAGTGTCCACTGAACTATGACCCAAGGTAAGTGACTGATTCATGCACCTTCCAGATATATTAGAAATGAGTGTACTGCTCAGCCCGAGACAAACTGCTGTTTGTAGACATCTTCTTGCAATCTTGAGGACAGCAAACTTTATTTTTTCTTCTGGTTCCCATAGAAAATAATTCTCAGAGCTCTTTTTATTTTTTATGGTCCCTGATAACATTTCCTCTTCCCTTTTTTCTGCAATATTCTTTCACAAACTTTCATTTTTCTCTTACCTCCAGAATAAATTAAAATATCTTCAGAACCAGAGTTTGCCAACTGACAGGTCATTTACATTATCCTCAGTTACATTCTGTATCCTCCCAGGTGTGGTTGAAGTCGTTTTTCTGACCTACAGATGTAACAGATAGTATTCATAGCTCCTTGACCGTATGACTTTATCTACCTGGTTTTCATAATGAAATTTTGTTTGACTGAGACTTTTGTCTCTCTCTAAAATCTTGAGTGTAAGTGCATTTGCCATAATCTAATTATTTATTTCTCTTTGTTCCATGTAGATTCAAATAAAGAACTCTCTTGGCCTCTTTTGTTGTCTCCAAAACCACCACAAAATGTAGCTGAAAATGTGATAATAGCTAACATTCACTGAATGATTACTATATGCCAAGTATTGTCTAATCTGTCTAATTTTATGATTTGGTACTATTATGCTTTCCCTTTTATAGTTGAGAAGTCTGAGGTACAGATGTTGACAAATTTTCCCAGTGTTACCTAAGTGATCAGTGTGAATGGGAGCTCTAACTCAGACATTTTGCATTCAGAGACCACACTCTTGTTCATCAACATGCTTTGTGGTTCCAGGAGACCTTATACTACAGGCTTAAATCAATAAAGGGTTATTACATCAAAGTAAAAATATTTTAAAACTCTCTAGTGTTTAGGGTTTTTTACAAGTTCCTTACCTTTTAATTATTTTTTATTTTTTTTTTTTTACCATTTTGCTCTATTTTCCTCAATATCTACTTCCTTCAATTAACTTTTTACCCTCTACTGTCCTCTGAGACTATTTTTGCTTCACTAAATAAAGTTTCATCAATTCTGGGCCTCTTATTGATAAGAGAAACAATTGGTAAAGCTTTGAATTTCA
>NW_007728980.1:194001-204267 GCF_000696425.1 Galeopterus variegatus | reverse complement strand
TTCCCCCCCCCCCCACTGCCATGACG
Source organism: Galeopterus variegatus (assembly GCF_000696425.1). NCBI lineage: Eukaryota > Metazoa > Chordata > Mammalia > Dermoptera > Cynocephalidae > Galeopterus > Galeopterus variegatus. Next base: position 204,241 of record NW_007728980.1, on the reverse strand, counting down.
AGAAATGTATTCATCTGTTGGACAAACAGAACATCTTATAAGTGAGGTGCTGTGGTGATACTGATACTTGTAACTCATGGCCCCTAGCCTCAGGGAGCTTAAGACACAGCAGGGAAGGTAAGAGGCACAGAGTAATGCCTACAACACAAGAGGGTATGATAAGTGCTAGAAAAGTTGAGACAGTGACAAAACAAGCTTGTAAGAGTAAGACTGTAGAGGCAGGAGAGCTCGTCTCTGGTGAGAAGATTATATCCACTCATGGCTGTGGCATTTACTGAACACCCGAGGAAAGTCAAACGCAAAGAGAGTGCAGGGAAGCCTGTGTGGCCTGCAGGTAGTGAGCACTCATAAAGTGAGGTTTTGTAGGAATAGAGTCTGGGAGGGGCAGCTGGTTTGATAATGCCAAGTCCCACAAATAGATGCCACACACTGACTGGAGGGAGTAATGGGGGTACTGCAAGGGAGGAGGGAGATGGCTGAGATGACTCAAAGACTCGGAGAAGGCAGGAATGAAATGGAAGTCAGTGTTGGGAATGAAGCCAATGGAAAACCACGTGTGTGATGTCACCATATTAGGATTAGGGAATGGGGACAGGTAGAGGTGGGGAGAGGAACTGGACGGTACAGAGTATGCATGAGCAGAGAGCCAAAAGCTAAGAAGCAAGACCAAATCTAGAAACAATGGTATCAGGCAGGGGAAGTAGAGCAAGGTTTGTGGTGGCCCTGGGGAGTGGGGCAGTGTGGGAGTGCTGCACCCTCCTTTGCCTCTACTGCAGAGCAGCTTTAAAGGTCCCAAGGTACACCCGTAAGGAACAAATGTATATCTTAAAATGTAATCATTGTAGTGTCCACTGAACTATGACCCAAGGTAAGTGACTGATTCATGCACCTTCCAGATATATTAGAAATGAGTGTACTGCTCAGCCCGAGACAAACTGCTATGAGAACAAAGGCAAGCTTTTTTCATGTCAAGGGAACCCTGTTTGTTTAAACCCTGACTGCCTGAGAACACAGTGTCATAAAACATTCCAGTCCTGCTCTTAGAAAAATAGCAAAGGAAATGCATCAACTGATACCCTGGTTAAACTTATTTTGTAGCAGAAAATCGAAAGCCCTAAGTAAATTTTGTTAAGACAGCTTCAAGGAACCAAATCCATTAATCAAACAAGCTCTGTATTTTCTGTAGTACAAAAGTTTTGAATTCGGGTTATGCTAGATGGGAAAAAGTCACACACTCACATTCACTGGACTTATTTTGCCTTTTGGCCTTAAATAAACTATGAGCTCAGGATTCTGGCCCACAAACAGGCTGGGAATTTAAGAATAAGCTGCATAGGTCACTGAGCAACCTGAAATCATCCATAGGTCTGTATCAGATAGCTCCTGTCATTTAAATATTGCCCAGCATCTAAGATTGAGAAGAGAGGGACGGTGAACCCTGAGTTGACTGAAGCCTGGTTAGAGTGCAGACATCCAGAGGAGGGAAGAGGTGCTACTCTGAAGTGAACAAGGTGGTTCAGTAGTTTTCTAGCAATGTTCAAGGCCAGTGGAATATAGCACACCAGTATTTTTTATCTCTACAAACACAAAACAGCCTCATGTCTATAGATTTAACTTATAAATGCTGAGTAAGCAGGCAAGCAACCAAATGTAATGGAAAGACTACATTTCTTGAGCCATTCCATTCAATAATCATATGCCCCAAAGTCCCCAGATGGGAGATATCTCCTCCCTTTTTTTCTGTCTATCCCAATTTCTCTGTGTGAGCATCACCATATTTATGAGAAAGTTAAGTAAGTTTTCAAGTGTAATTGTGAATTCTTAATTTCTGCATATGGTGGAATTTCACAATAAATCTTTAAGAGATATCTATGGGATTGGTTTTCATGAAGTTATTACATAAGATCCCTAAGGCATGTCAGATAAAAAACTTAACATTTTGTTAAAAGGGTGATAGCAAAAAGGATGTGTTCAGAGTAAGATTAGAGAAGCTTTTTCCTGGAGAGTGCAAGGCAGTGCACCTAGTGGTCAGAGGCAGGCTCTGGAGCTGGACCATGAGGTCGGAACCTGGGCTGTGCCACTGCACAGGGGACAGTAGTGCACAGGGGACGGTAGTGCACAGGGGCCTTCTGCTCTCTAGCTCTTCATCCATTAATTGTGTAGAATCACTCCTGTGAGTGCTATGAGAATCAAATGAGTTAATGAAGGTAATATCTTAAAAAGTGTTTTTAAGCACATATTCAACAACCCATGAATGTTAGCTTCTATGTTAAAACAATTAAAATTCTTATAAAGTAATTTCTACATGCTACCCTGCACCTGCCCACCTGCCAGCACCTGTTCTTTAGTCTTTTAATTCACTTCTGTTTAGGATGAGTGGATTGTTCTCTAGCTCAGGCCAGCTTCTCCCTGGACCAGATCTCATCCCCTCTCACTCACTTAAGATGGTCACTCCAGCAATTCTCTTTCCTTCCTCCCACACTATCAATATTTCTTTTTTTCCTACTCGGTCATTCCCATCAGTACACCAACATGATGTTATCTCTCCATCTTTAAAAAATAACCCTGTCTTGACCCTAATTCCCTCTATAGCTTTTACCCCATTTCTCCATTCTTTTACAGCGAAACGCCTTAAAAGAACTGTCTACACATGCTGCCTCCAGCTCCTTTTCTACCTCTCCTCTCAACCCACTCCATTGGGTTTCAATCCCTACCCACTCTAGTAAAGCTACTATTGTCAGGGTCACCAAAGACTTCCACGCTGCTAAATCCAAAGTCACTTCTCAGTTCTCATTTTACTTGATCTATTTTCTTACCCTGGCTTTCAGGACATTGTGTTCTATTATTGTTCCTCCTACCTCACCGGTCATTTCTTATCCTACTTTGTGGCTGCTTCCTCCAAATCTTTCTGACCTACTAACATTGAGATGTTCCCAGGTATAATCTATAGATCATTTCTTTTCTCTGTACACCCAATCCCTCATTAATATTCTTTGGTTTCATGGCTTTAAGTGCCATCTATATATTAACAATTTCCAAATTAGTATCTTCAGCCTGAATGTCTCTCCTGAACTCCAGATTCTCATATCTAACTGCATACTTGATATCTCTGTGTCAAATTTAACATGTTCCAAATGAGTTCCTATATTCCTCTACACAAAATCTGTTCTTTCCAGTCTTCCTCAGCTCGTACATGGCCATCCCATCCTTCCAGTTGCTCCAACCAAAATCTTTTAGCCCGCACTGTGACTGTTAAGAGGGTGGGAGATCCTGTTGTGGTAACTGAAAGGTGGAGCCTTAAAGTGAATGGATTAAAAATGGTGGTCAAGGGTGTGGTTCTGAGGGCTTTAAAAGCAGAGGAGAGTCTCTCTCTCTCTCTCTCTCTCTCTCTCTCTCTGCTCCCTCTGATTCCACTATCTTGCAATGTGAGACCCCTGGGTCACTGTTGCCACCACCAGATGTACTTTAGACTTCCCAGCCTCAGAAACTGTAAGCAGTAAATTTTGTTGTCTTATAAATTACCTAGTTCCACGTATTTTGTTATAAGCAACAAGAACTAATACACATCCCTAACTCCTTTTTCATACTACTTTTCATCACCTCCATGACCACCTTCGTCCAAGCCCCCCCTGGACAATTTCATTGGCATTCAAACTGGTCTACACCTGGATCTACCTTTTCCATCTATAGTCTACTCTCAGCACAACAACCTAGGTGTTAATGTCTACGTCAACTCAGGTTAATCCTCTTTTCAAACCCCTTTATTCATTTCCCATTTTTCTCAGAGTAACGGCCCAACTATACGAAGCCCCTACATGATCCTTCTTCTAAGTAACCTCTTTAACTTCATCTTCTTTTTTTTTTTTTTTTCTGTCTTTTTGTGAGACCGGCCGCACCGTGCTCAGCCAGTGAGCACTCATGTGAGCGCACCAGTCATCCCTATATAGGATCCGAACACGAGGCAGGACCGCTGCTGCGCTCCCAGCGCCACACTCTCCCGAGTGCGCCACAGGCTCGGCCCTTTAACTTCATCTTCTACTCTCCCCCACTTTACTCTCTTTATTCGAACTAAACTGGCTTCCTTGCTGTTTCTTGAATATGCCAGCCACACTTATGCCTCGAGGCTTTGCACTAGCTGTTTTCTATGTCCAACATATCCTTCCCCCAGACACCCACATGGCTCACTTTCTCATCTCCTTGTGTCTTGCTCAAGCACCAACTTTAAATGAAACCTGCATTGATTACTCCACTAAACTGCAACCCCTGCTCCACAGCATTACTCCCAAACCCTCTTATTTTATCAGTGTCTGTCATTGTTATCATGTGATGTAATGCCCCTGTTTCTTCTGCTATTTTTTAATTTCTCTCTCCTACTAGAATATAAGCTTCAGGAGGGCAGTGTTTTGTATGTTTTGTTCATTGTTGTATCCTCGCTGTGTAAAATAGTGCCTGGCACATAGAAGGGACTCGATTAAAATATGCTGAATGACTGAAAGGAAAAAGTAAAAAACACTTTTAAAAATGTGGCATCTCATTTATTACCATAAAACTTTAGAACTGGAAGAGATAATCTTTATTTTATCAAAAAACAAAGTGAGGTGGATAGAACTTAAATGACCTGCCAAAGGCCGTGTAGACAAATAAGTACCAAATTAAGGACTTATCAAGTATTCAAGTCACATGTTGTTCTGCTTCATCATATTTATAGTATAATTTTTAAGGGAAACAACAGTAGTTTTATGATAAGACTAGACATTCAAAAATGCCAATGTGCAAATGTTACTGGAATTCTACATTTATAATAAAAATATATATTTTTTATTTATTTACCAATTATTTTGTTTAACTTGTGAGTATACTTTAAAAGTTGTTTCACCCAGTGAACTGTTAATTTTAAAAGCCTGATCCATTGATGTTTCTTTCCTAATGAAACTCTAAACATTCCATGTGTAGAAATTCATGGAATTCAGGAATATTAATATTTAAGCCCTTTATGAAAACGATGCTTTGTGCTTTTATCTTTGTATTTTAAACAGACTTTGTATTTAAAACAGACTTGCTATAAATTATAAAACAAGTGAAATAACTGTCTTATATTGTGTATAAGTTCTGAGAATATTAATTTTTTTGCATTTATGCATAAATCTGCACATACATTGAGGATATTCACTTAATACTATCAAGAAAAACTGCTTAAGCATTTCTTTTTGATAGCAATTATAGATCAAGGAGACTAGGTGACTTTTATTCCACAATATTGGGCACCAATTATTTGCCAAGAATTATGTCAGGCTCTGGAATTTTAAGAGCAAATCACAAACAACTGGCATATTTCTCACAGAGCCAAGTCTAGTAGGGGAGATATTTAAAACAGCATGTATAAGTCAGAAATTCAGAAGTTTCAAAATAGTGGCCTCTGGACGAGCCTTATTTGGCTGGCAAATATATTTTATTTGGCGTTCATCAGGTATTTAACCTTTAAAAAATTGGGGTATTTCATATAAAGATTCATATTTATTTGAAAAATCATTACAAATGGTAACTTTAGGTCCACATTCTCCCATGGAAATGACTGGCTGGAGCTGAAGTGGTTGGTGGCCCTCTTTGGAAGGGACATTGAACTTGTTAGTTTGCTCTAGTTTCCATCCATTTCACTTGATTCATTCATATTACCCTACATGATGCCTGTAGACCTTTGTGTTTGCGAGCCCTGCAGAAAGGATAACTACATAATTGGCAGAATCTGGGGAAAAAGTAAAAAATGTGGGGCCCTATTTAAAAAGCAGCAAAAACAAGCTCTTTCCTTTCTTCAGTGGTGTGGCTACTGATCTATCATCATGGTTTTTGTTTACTCTTTCATGTCACACTGTCTTGGACATGGGGATACACCTGTGCAGAGCCTCAAAGGCACCCAGCTAGACCTGATTCTCTGGCACTTGCTCCCAGACCCCTGGGTAGCGGGGGTGGGAGGCCATCTTTGGGCTGGCATGATGATGGGGAGGTTATGCAGGCATAGGAGAACCCATCCAGATGAGAGGGGAGACAGAATTGCATGGGAGTCAAGCCTCCAAGTCCTGAGCACAGCCTTTATCATCCTACCAAAATGCACTGACAAAACACAAATACAAAGGTAAAATTATTAGGAATTATTGGCAACTCAGAACATTAAACCCAGAGCACAAGGCTCTACTGAGCAAGGGGTCATGTGCAACACACTCATTTCAACACTCATAAAACCTGGTCTGGTCTGAGGGATCAGGAAAGGTGCCCCAGAGGATGTGAGGTTTGGATCTGCAGAAGATGGAGACATGCAAACCTTTGAAGGCACAGCACTGAAAAGCACAAGGTGACTTCTGAAAAGAGTTCACTGTGACTGAATCATAAGGGCTGAGGCAGAGTGAGGTGGAAGAAGATGTCAAAGCACCGTGAAGATGCAGGTGGGAGTAAGGGAATGTGGGCCTTGTAAAATAAGGAGAAAGCAAACAAGTGAAGCATTAGATATGACTACATGAGAACCCATTCATTATGATATCAAGGGAAAACTTAAAGGAAAGTAAATCCATATGCAAAGTAGCTCTTGAAATTTAAGTGTTTCTTTTTCCAATGGATATTCTGAGGATTCCAGATTATTTTTGACTAATTCAATCAGGAATCACTCTACCTGGCTTTGAATCCTTGCTCAGATGCCTACCAGCTCTGTGATCTTACACAAATTGCTTAACTTCCTCATCTATAAAACAGGGATAAAAATAGAACCATCTCCATAGGCTTGCTGTGAGGAGCAAAAGAGGGAAGGGTGTGAAGTGCTTGTCACATAAATGTAAGCACAGTAAGTGTTTGCTATTAATGTGATTATTACCTCTCTTTTAATAGCCTTGTTTGGTTTCCAAGTTGCATTTGATTTTCATCCCTCGATGCTTCCTACATCCTGGCTAAGGGTAATTCCCATGCTCTAAGGCTCTTTCTTATAGATTTTGCTCATCTTTGCCCATTCTTTCTCTTTGTACTATATCCATTTTAATCTATCCTGCTGATGCCTCCCAAATGTATACAGGTACTGCCTTTCCTAAGTCCTTAATCTTGTAAATGCTGCCTTTGGAAGATCCCTAACTGGATTTCTCCTTTCAAATCTAACTTGCTCCACCCACTAGACTGCAAGAACAGGGCCATGACTGGATGTGCTTCTGAAACAATGCCTGGCACAGGGTAGATGCTCAACAAATATCTACTGCATAATTGAAAGGGTCTTCCCTCTTCTAACTAATGTACATGTAGTGTGTCTCCTCCATGGGGCTGAATGCCTGAACTACTTTACATATACTTTTATTAACTAATGAATTGTTCTGGTCTTTAATTATTTCATGTGTATTAGCTAGATAGCTAATCTAGGCAACCAAAGATAAAAGTTGGGAAAGAGGAGTAGTTTGCTAAAACCTTAGATTTCCCCCAATTTGAAGGTTGGGGTATATTTTTCAGATGACTGATCTTTGGCACTAATAAGACCTTGATAACTGATGATAAATTACGGACAAATCCCTGGTAGTTACTCGACAATTGTGTCAACTGCAATCAGCCAGAGATAAAGTAAAAGATGTGATAAGTATAGTGAATTCTCAGATACCAGGAGGAAGTGTGGAATGTGCTTTACAAGTTAAAAGGAAATTATAAAGCAGGAAAGGACATGAGTACTCAGGCAGTAGAACAAACTGTGAGCAGTAATAAGTCAACTAATTCTGTGATCTGCATGGATGTTTACCTCGTTGAAAGAGGAAACAGTGAGGCTTGAAGCCAGCTTGGGCTCATTAAGGAAAATTATGTCACAAGAACTTCATCTCCTTTTAGACAGGGTTTATAGCTGGGTAGATTAGGGAAAAAATTCAGTGGCATAGGGTATTTGGCCTTTCACAGGTCATTTCAGGATACATTCATAAAATAGGGAGAAATACAGGCCATGAAATAACATGAACAGGTGAATATATAGCTGGCTGGGCACACATCCCTGAAGGGTAGTGATTAACAAGTTAACATGAATGGGCACCATTCTTTTTAGTTATGTGCCTCAAGGATCTGTGTTTAGGTCTGTTTTCCCATCCTTTTTATCTATTAGTTCTATGAATGGACAGGAAATGTGTATAAACTGAGAATAAAATAAGCCTAAGTAGGACAGTAGCTATGATAGATGAAAGAAACAAGTATTTATTAGAGTGTACTCAAAATTATTTACACTGCGGGCATGAGTTTAGACATCCATCTCTTTAGTAGAATTGAGATAGACCATCTTAATCTCCTCCTGCCCCTACTATATCACAATGTCTGCCGTACAGTGGTGCTTAAATGTTGCTTGAATCTTGAGAAGCCTGAAGGATTTGTCAAGGTTTATAGACATCAATGGAACTAATAGTAAAAATGTGGCTGTCAAAGTAGCTAAGTGAGTTTAGATATCATTAACATTAGCACAGTATCTAGCAGTAGGGAGACGATCCTCAGAGGTTACTCTGCAGTTTTATTAGACCACATTTGTATCACTGTGCTTACTTCTAGAAACTGCCTAGATAAACTAGAAAATGTTCAAAGAAAGCAACTATTGGATGTGCTTGAAGCTCTTCCTTTGAAAAATGATAATTCAAAAACGACATGATGGTTGCTTTCAGGTATAAGTTAGGCTTAATGTGGAAAAAGGAAAGTAAATTTGTCTGTTTATGGCAAAGGATTATATCTGGTATGGTGGGTAAAATTAAAGGAAACATATTTGAATCGACTTCTGGAGTATTCTGCTGTAGAAAATAAACATGGTTTTCTGTAACTGGAATGTGCACCATAGGCTAGGTTAAAATTGGCAGAGATATTGTAGGCAAGTTTCTTAACATAATTGAGGAGGTTTAATTACATAATCTTTAAGGTAATATCAAAAATCTAAGATTCTAGCAGTCACTGAATTTTTATCTTTGAGTCCCCAAATTATTATGAAATTGAAGGCATGTGGTAATACACATATAACACCTGCTTATAAATGTACTTTAATATTCTGAAAATAAAAGGGCAATCTTTATTCATTAAAAAACACATACATATACATATAAGCTTTAGAAGTTTGGAACAGGTTTTCTATTATTTGTGCCCAGAACAGTAGAGAATGTTTTACTTCTCTCAGCATTATTTGTATTAACCTTGAAAAGAAGTTTATGAAGAGAGCAAAAGACATCTTGTAAAACCCTGTTCCTAAAGCAAACAAGCAAACAAACAGACAAAAAAGCCTTCAAAACTACAGGTTTAAAATAGTATTAAATTAATTCACTGAAAAAAAAAATCTGCAACCTAAAAAAGAGAGTTATCTACAGGTTATATAGGAACATAAGAAAATTGATAAAGGTAGTGACAACACAGAAGATAATCTCCTTAACCATGTTAAATATACACCAGCAACACAAACACAAATTAAAACTAAAATGTAAAAAGAAAGGAGGATGATAAAAAAAGAAAAACTGACTGTCATAGGGTTGGTTTACTCTATGAGATTTAAAAATGTATCTGAATATAAATTCAGCACAATAATCAAAACTATATGAAACAAAATAAAAATTCCAAAAATTGATTAAAAATATTTGCAGAACTTAATATACAAAGAAAAAAAATATCACTGACAAGTGATGCTACAAGAAATGCCTATTAGTATTTATCACATCACACACACACATTGTAATAAATACTAGATTATTCAAATAACTCACTCGATCAACTCATTAATTAATTGTAAAAAGGAAAAGAGCAAAATGGGTTTTTTATCCTCGCTATGGGTTGAAGATAAATTTGTTGCTATTAAGGAAATAGATCTTAATCAAAATAATATTTTGAAATATGCAACATCAAACTTTACAAATAACTAGATGTTACAACATGATAATTTTCATCCAAAGTGGTAAGAAATCACTGAAAATATTTAAGGCTGGGAAGACTATAGTTAGAAGGATGCTTGTAGATATTGCTAGCGATAGTACCTATTCTTAAAAAGAATCATCAGGGGCCGGCCCAGTGGCGCACTGGATAGTGCGCCGCTTGGGAAGCGCGGCGGCGCTCCCGCCCGAGGGTTCGGATCCCATATACAGACCGGTTCCCGCTCACTGGCTGAGCGAGGTGCGGGAGCAGCACCGAGGGTTGCGATCCCGTTGCCAGTCCCCGGTCCGGTACGGGGGCAACACTGAGGGTTGCGATCCATTGCCGGACACGGAAAAAAGACAAAAAA
>NW_007728980.1:163681-193082 GCF_000696425.1 Galeopterus variegatus | reverse complement strand
AAAAAAAAAAAAAAAAAAGAATCATCGGGGGCCGGCCCGGGGGCGCACTGGATAGTGCGCCGCATGGGAAGCGCGGCGGCGCTCCCGCCCGAGGGTTCGGATCCCATATACAGACCGGTTCCCGCTCACTGGCTGAGCGAGGTGCGGGAGCAGCACCGAGGGTTGCGATCCCGTTGCCAGTCCCCGGTCCGGTACGGGGGCAACACTGAGGGTTGCGATCCATTGCCGGACACGGAAAAAAGACAAAAGACAAAAAAAAAAAAAAAAGAATCATCAGAATATTTCTACCCAATCAGATGTTGGTTTTTAAGTGTTGTTCTCCAATAAAAGAAACCAGGTTTCCTTGGAAACTGACCGACAATAGGGCTGGGGTAGGGAAAATACAAAATGAGCCTAGAGCACCTTATAGTGCCAAAGGGTAAGGGAGTAAGTTTAAAAAACAAGAAAGTAAGAACTGTATGGGAAATAAGTAAGACAGAAAGTAAGGGAGTAAAGAAGGTGTGGGGGAAACCTGTCAAAAGGACATGGAGGCCAGTCTGGAAGAAAGAGCTGCCAATGGCTAAATCTAGAACAGTTTGAGCTCAAAATAAATAATAATAGTATTAGATTATAAACCAAAGAATAAAATAAGTATTCATGAGTCCACACTGACATAAATAAATGGAAGAGAAAGGACAACTCTTCCTTACAAAATAATTTTACTTCTAGCAATCTAACGTAGGGGAAAATATCTGAAATGTAGTTAAAGACTTAAACATTTAAAGAAGCTATGTATTAATTACAGCCCTATTATAATAATTAAATATCTAAAATAATGATTTCCCCATTGATGAATTAAAGTCATTATAATCTCATTTCCAGAGAATATTTATGAGGAAATATTCATAATATGATAATATGCAAGATCTCAAAATATACACCTATACTTACAATGTATATGCCAGTTTGGTAAAAATGTGTGTGTGTGTGTTTGTGTGTGTGTGTGTTTGTAGACACAAGAAATGTTCAAAATGGTTATGTTTGGCTGAAATAAGAAAATAAAAATCATACATAATCTTATTTGCTTTTCTTTGCAAATTTTGTAAATTACCACTTCTTCTAATACAATCTTTAAGATACTGGTAAATTTGGGTACATATATTAGTCTGCTTCTGCTGCTTCTAACAGAAATATCTGGAACTGGGGTATAATCGCAATTTGTAGCAATGGGCATGCTGCCACTATGGATCTGGACTTCACATCTTGGGCATGAGGCGTGGCAATCAACTTTATATATCATGAATATTCATGATCCATAAAAACATAAAATAAAAGGAAGGCTATCAATTTTAAAATTATTAAATAATGAAAATTTTTATTAAATAATTACTTGAGCTAATCAATCCCACTCCAGCTGTGCACTAGCATCTATAATATAATTTAAGTATACTTGAGCATGAGTTCATCTGTAAAACATCTATTTATAAATATTAAGCATTTTCTTCCATGTACCAATATCCCCTTCAGAACATGCACTCTATATGCAATTGTCTAGCATGTGAAATGTTAACAAATGCTTTAACTTTAAAATTATTCAACAGTATCTACTACATTAAATAATTTCAGACATAAGTAATATTTTATTTTACACATTTAAATAATGACAACTTCTAAAATGTTTATAACGCAAGAATGGATGATGTATAAAATAAATGTAGATAATACAGTAAAAAGTAAAACAAGAAAATCAATTAGAGAACAATATGTTGTAGTTTGACTCTAACCATCCCCAATACTAATTTAGTTGTGAATTCTACATTAGCAGCAACTTCTATCTGGTTTTAGATCATAACCACATAATGTGCCACATTCACAAAAAAGTGTTTCACCTAATCTTACAGATGATTTATCTACCAAATATTTGTACTTTTTAAAATGTAGTTGTGATCACATAGATACAATCTTCTGATACAATATAAGATATATGTAATTTCAAGTATTTAGGAGCTTTGTTCTCTTCAATGAGAAGTTTTGGGATCACACAAAAAACATACCAAAATCCAGTATTATTTTATTTCTGCTAAAAAAAAAAAACGTCTTGAAAATCCATCGATGGACAGAAAAAGGTCACTAAAATGAATTCTGCTTACTTGCTTCATTTTCCGGAGCACAGCAGTGTCTGGCTCACAGTTGGCAGTAAATATATGTTCAATTAAAGAAAGTTGAAGTATACTATTTCTTCATGACATAGCTATGACAGGCTTTCATTTTGATTCATGTAAAGTTATGGAACTGGATTCATTAACTAATAAAATTGATGTTATTAAAAAAGAAAATTTCCACAAGCAATTAGTCCAAGTAAATGTGAACATAAAGAACATTAGTGTAAACTTTTTACCTATGTGAATACACAACAGAGAAAGAAGAACCATCTACAATAAGAAAACTGTAAAAAGCCAGTTGACAAATATGATTTAGATTTGTTTCTATTGTTGATCAAGTGATGAAAGATTGATGTTTTCCATAATTGAACTCTTGAGGAAAATGTGAATAATGAAAAATCAGGAAAACAATTTGGGAGAACATAAATTTAAATTTGTAAACATTCAAATTTTCTTATGACTCATTTTCTTAAAGTAAGAGGAAAAACAAATTTCAAAAGAAGAGGGTAAAGAAATACTATTTAGTCTCTCCAAATACTTAAGATACCAAACATAAAAGCTGGGACAACTGTAATAGCATTTCCTACTACCATAAAGATATGCAGATATTTGTCTTGATTTTTGTGTCAACATTAATCAAATTATAAAAAGCCATGTATAGGGACACAACTGTATTTAATTTTTTTTATAATGTTTATTAGCCAACCTTCTAATAAGACATACATTTGAAAGTCTATCTCTGTTCCTCTAGACACACACATACACTCACATACGTATGCATGCATATACATGTGTTTGTGTGCGCACACGTGTACATGTATCCCTGAAAATCTGGCCTTACCATATATATTTTTGGAATAATGTGCAAACATATGCCTCAGAATCAAACCTTCATATGTGTTTTGAGAATAACTTAAAAAGAATTTCTCAGAATAAGGCAAAAAGCATACTCATACTGCATTCTGTTCAGCAACTTACTATGAGATACTGTGTCCTAATATCCCTCAAAGTTTCTAAGAGGTATTTTTTTTTCTTCCTAGTAAAATGTTGGAAGAATGTTTAAAAGTAGATTAAACTATGTCAGGCCCTTTAAAAGAAAACACTGTTCTTTCAAGAAGGTTTTTATGTAGCAAAAGAAAAGAAAAACGAGCATTGCAAGCAGTTCTGAAAGCACAACTGAGATGCAATTTGATAAATAGCCTTCCATCACCCAAGCCAGAGCAGTGGCAAAGTATGCTATCAGCACTTTCATCAAAGGCACTATTGACTCCTCTTTTTCTAGCCCATTTTTTTCATGACTTTCTCGTTTTGTTTACTCAGTCAATGATTGGGAAAAAAATGATTCCTTACCTTTTGGGTGAGATGTGATGGAGTCTGCTAGTGAAGCGTCCTTTTCTCCATCTTTGCTGCTGCTGCTGCCACTAGCTTCACTGCCACCATCTCTCTCAATCAGTTTATCCACCATAGCAATTATGCAGTTCAGGCTCTTCCCCACATTGGCCCACACCCTGTCCTGAAAAGAGTGTGAGTATCACTACACGTTTTTATGTGAAAACAAGATAAGGCAAAATCGGATGACTCCATTTTAGAGGAGCAGTTGCAGGAGCAATCATAGGAATGCAGACTGAGTGACCGGCTTTAATTCTCCCATTAATTTGGTCGGACAATGGATACACAAAAAAATTTATTTTCTCTTCATAAAGCAAAAAATAAGTGCTATAAATCCATTTATGTAGTCCATTATTTTTGCTCTGTCATAAAGAAATGATGAACTACCATACAATATAAATCCATAATTGTGCATGAATTATGACATTTTAAACCAGAGATACCTATTTTCTTTATCAACACTAAGGGGAAAAGCAAAGACACACCAATATTTTTAAAGAATGGCCACCATTTACATTAGAAATTCTCGTGGTTTCTTTTTAAATTGTGGTAACATATCCATAACATAAAATTTACCATGTAAACCATTTTAAGTGTATAATTCAGTAACATTAAGTACATTCACATTGTTTTGCAACCACCACAACCACCATCCACTTCCAGAACTTCTTCATCTGCCCTAAGTGAGACGCTGTATCCTCTTACACATGAATTGCCCATCCCTTGCTCTTCCAGTCCTGACAACTATCATTCTACTTTCTGCCTCTATGAATCTGCCTACTCTAAGTACTAAAAATTATGAAAGTGTGGTCTTCAGATCACCTCTGACAGAAAGGCTTGGAGAATTAATATGCAAATCCCTGGATCCCACCAAGTCTGTCCGATCCCCCAGGAGGAAGGCACTCTTAATTCAAGTTTTGCCAAGCTCTCCAGTTTGCTTTTGACCACACTAACTCTCAGAACCTCTACTCAATATTATATGCCATAACTACATAATACATCATTTTGAGTGATTTATTTCCTAGGAAGCAGCCTTACACTAAGGGGTTTCTTTGTCACTAATCTTTTTAGTTCTGATTAATACCCATTTTTGTTTAGGACAATACATGAAACAAATCCTTGATTAACAAAAACTGCTATTAATGTTTTTAAATAAAAAATTTTAATACAGTCATCATGATAGAAGCCTGTCATCCCTGACTTCCCTTCCTCCTCCTCTTCCCACATCATTTAGATGAAAGCACTGACTCCCCATCCCTCTCTCCAGGCATAAGAACCAAAAGGAATCTATAGTGCTTTCCCTGCATCACGCCATAAAGCAAGCTTTCAGTAGGTGCTTTCTCTGTAATAGAGCAGGTATTTCAGTCACTGTAAAGATAACACTTAATGATAGTACTTCCTTAATGGTTAGTATATTTTTCCTCAAATGTATATTTTTCATCTAAGTTAATTTTGCTACTTTATAAACATATAAATTCATTTTGGGGAGGATAAATCTAGGAAGATAAAACTATAGTTGAATTTAGAATATTTGACGGTTGTCTTGCAAAGATTGTTAGTTGAGTAATTCAAACATATTAAAACAAATGTGGGAACATACAGACATGTTTACTTTAGCTGAGGAAGTAATAGGGTTTTGTAAAAACGCAGCGCACTCAAAGTTAGAAAGGGCAATTTTGATGTCCTTATGTGACAAGCTTCCTATGAGACCTCGGGAAAAACACCTCCCCTCTGGGAAGCTGCAGTTGTCTCATCTACAATAAGGAATCGTACCAACCGCACCATGCTGCAGGGGTAGCCAAATACTGTGATTTCTATAAAAACACTTGGTAAAATTATTACAATTTGGTAAGACCCCATCCTGTCCTTACTGGCTTTCCCAAACATGTCAATCTTGCTTTCCTTCACCCTGTAATCTTAAGTGGGAAATAGTCTATTAATCACAAATAATCATAACGATCTTTCACCTAAAGGCAGATCTTTCCCACAAAGAACTGAAAGCACTTCCACTCTAAGAGAAATTAGGACAATAATCACATCCATGAATGACATCATCCTCTGCCTGTTGTCTGAGAAAATGCGGCAGAGGCATTTCTGAGCCATGAGCCAGGGGAGCTGAGGAAGCTTGTTATTCCAGAAGAAAATGTTGGGGAAAAGGTAAGTAACCTGAAGTTCCTGACATCATTTATATTGGGATTTGGTAAGGAGCTTATATTCGAGACCACAATAACAAATTAAATAACCTCTATTTCAAGTATGTTTTAATCACTACCACCAAAGCTGATTAAAGGGAAAAATGAAGCAACTCTTTGGCTAACACTGAGAATAAACTCTGCCACTGAAGAAAAAAGGGGAGCAGATTCCTCTCAATTTTCCAGATTAGCTTTGTACATGAGAAAAGTTTTCAACTTCCTTCCTGTTCCTGGTGTTGAAAGGACCTTTATATTTTGATCGAGGATCGAGCAGTGTTGAAAGCTGCCCTTCTCATATAAAGGTATGTAAGGTAAAAATCAACTGCTCTTAATCCCATCTCTGAAGAGCCTGAACATGAAGGCATTTAAAAGATAATTTGCCATTCACATCTAAATATCATTCTTTCTTTACAGATATCTTGGGTTATAAGATCCCACTGGTAGAGAAAGTAACTTTTGCAGCCAATAGAGACATTTTTATTGACCTGGAGCATAGTAAAGCATGTTCATTGACTAAGACCAACAACCCACACCATAAAAAGTTATATGGTAAATAAAAAATGTTTAATCATCAATAGTTACAGGACATAGAACCTGGGAAAATGTTTGTTGGGAGTGAGAAATTGAACAGTTTCTTATGTAATACTAGTACATAAAATACACATAATCAGGTACTTTCCTGATGGCACACTTGGCAGCAGAGCCTGAGCAGATTCAATCTCTTTTTTCTCCTGTGGGGAGGAGTTCCTGCCCAGCTAGTGGTGAGAGAAGCCGGCCCTACTGGTCAGTGCCTTCTTCTCTCTTATGGCCTCTCTGAGTAGATTCCAGTTATCAGTTTGTGCCTCTGTCTCTAATACTAGACTGTGAGTTACTTGAGAGCTGTGTGCTCACTATATGGCACAAGGCCTGGGCCTCAATAGCTTTGCAAGGAAGAAAGGAGAAAGGCAGAGAAAGAGGGAGGGAGCAAGGGATGGAGGAGGAGAGGGGTGACTCCAACCCAGAGACAGATTGAGAGCTGATTTTTATATTCATCTGGCCTATGTACATTATATGATTTAACCTTCAAAAACCACCAAATTAGGTTAATATTATTGACTCCATTTTTGGAGATGAGGAGACTTTAGGTAAGAAATGTAGAATAACATTTGACATTAAAATGGAATAAATGGGCTAGAAATTTCAATCTGTTCGACTCCAAGGACTTGAGTCTTCCTCTATGATTTCCCACAAAATTGTGGAACACAGAACCACAAACTAGACAGCAGAAGTCAGGAGGAGCCCAGAAGGGACAGGTGGAGGTGTGTGCCACCTCACAGGAGTAAGGTTAGGTTTTAGTCATCTGAGACTTGAAAATGAGTCCAATGGCAGATCCTGGACTAATTGACTACTCTACAAAAAGGACAGGCTAGTCACGTGTACCCTTAAGACTGAAATCAAGAGTGTCGTGTGAGGAGACAAAGCAGGCACTTGGTCAAAGGGTCATTCAGCAGGGGTCAAAAGACATAAGTGACCAGCATTAATAAAGGACACTGTCAGGATCATGACCCAAAACTCATTCATGTGGCCAGAATGTAAGGCATAGGTTACAAGGAGGAAAGATGATAATTCAATTACTAAGGGACTGAAGTATAAGGTAGCTGATTATTTTGAAACTAGGATGTTAAAGATAGGTAGGCAAGAGTCTTGAAGGGGAAATCTGACTATTTGAGTTCTCTCCTAAACAAGCCACTTTTCATTATACCTCTGTGAAAACATCCACAAAGGAAAATGGCCAGCAGAAATACATTCTCTTTCTGATGATATTTCCCACTATGCCAGCATAGGGGGATCGGCATAATGAGTAAATTTGCTTAGATTACTAGTAATGGCTGGGGCCTACTCTGCTTTCTTCTCTACTGAAATCACACAGTTAGTTTCAGGAGATGGAGGGATGGGTGTGCAGCTGTAGTACATGGCCCTTCCTGTCCCTCCCCTTCTCAGGCCAGGGAAGTATGAACAGCCTGCAGATCCTGTTTAGCTCCCTGGGGGAGGGAGGGCTAAAACCAGCCACCACCTATGAGAAAAACAGATTGATGGAACTTCTCTCCAGAAAGAGCAGCCATTATCCTGTTAGGACTCCTGCTGTACAAAAGAAGTAATGGAAAATTGGTGGGTTAAAGTCTAACCTTTATTTTTTTATTATTTTTTTTTCCTTTTTGTCTTTTTTCGTGTCCGGCAACGGATCGCAACCCTCAGTGTCGCGCCCCTACCGGACCGGGACCGGCAACGGGATCGCAACCCTCGGTGTCGCGCCCACACCTCGCTCAGCCAGTGAGCGGGAACCGGTCTGTATGTGGGATCCGAACCCTCGGTGGGAGCGCCGCTGCGCTCCCAAGCGGCGTACTGTAGCAGTGTGCCACCGGGCCGGCCCCTAACCTTTATTAAATGGAGCATAATTAGTGTCCTTACCATTAATAGAGCCTTCACAACAACCTCACTCCGTGGAGGAGAGGTGGCTATAAACTTTATCTGGTCAACGAGGGCACAAAGTCAGAGGGGAGCTAGCAGCAGTATTTATTCCATTCAGAATCAGGTGCTGATCTTGGTCCTTATTTATTTCCAGGTTAGGACATAAGCAAACATACAGGTCAAGCCCAGTGGCCTAGACACAAAAATTTGCTGGCCACATCAATGACTAGTCAGAGGGACATTACACCTGTCAGAGTGTGCAGTACAGGTAAGGGGACATGGTGCTTACTCAGCATGCCATATGTTTATAAGCTTGGTAGCATCAAGAGAAATCCTGACTGTCTTGGATCAGCAGTTAACTTAAAAAAAAAATTCAGTAAAGCTTAGCTGATCAACTTTTCTAATGCTAATTTTTGGTCACAAGAATGTGAAAACTAAACCAGAGCTGATATGTAGGTCCAAAATAGCCCTGTCATATCTATATTTCCTTGAAAAATTTCCCACTTGTCATTACCAATTTCTGAGGACTTTGATGAGAAATAGTCAGTGAAATAACAAGGCCAATCCCATCTTTAAAAAAAAAGCTGCAGCTTATCCTTCAGTTGATTGAGAGTAATTTTTTCTATACTGGCCAAATTCCCTAATTCTGCAAACTTTTGTTCCTTCAATCGCTTGAAAGCTCTTCTCTTTGAATCTTAATTTATCCAGACTGTTAGATGAATGGAGTTGCATTTAAAATACTCTGTGGTGCAAAGTGGCACACGGACGGCCCAAGCTATATAACACACACCACACACATATAAATGCACATACACACACGTCCACTAAAAATAGCCAGACACGTGACATCTATAAGAATGAAGTGAGATTCCCTAACCTTTGCTTCTTATTGATCTTCCTCCTTTAACTTCACCTTATTAGTCATGTAAAAATCCTTGACTTTCATCTCCCAATAACTACACTTGGTTTAAAATTCACTCTTGGCCTCACTGATGGAGTTTGGATGTGTTGTCCCCTCCAAAACTCATGTGGAAGTCTGATCCCCAATATGGCAGTGCTGGAAACTGATTGAGTCATGGGGGCAGATCCCTCATGAATGGATTAATGCTCTCCCTGGGGGAGGGGGGATTAATGAGTGAGTTCTTGCTCTATTAGTTCCCGCGAGAGCTCCTTGCTTTAAAAGACCCTGGCACCTTCTCTCTCTCTCTCTCGCTTCCTCTCTCTTGCTTCCTCTCACCATGTGATCTTCTTGTACCCGCCGGCTGCCTGCCACTTTCCGCCATGAGTAGAAGCAGCCTGAGGTCCATGCCAGATGCAGCTGTCCCAGAATCATAAGCCAAATAAACCTCTTGTCATTATGAATCACCCAGTCTCAGGTATTACTGTTATAGCAACACAAATGGACTAAAACACTCACCCTGAAATTCAGTCCCTAGTAACACCAGTGGACTTAGCCACCATTTCTCTAATACTGACCTCTACATATTCCCCTGGCTTGTGTCTTGCCCAGACCTATACTATTAGCTGTGACAGAGTCAGATCTATGCACAAGTTCCACATTCATCTTCATCAGTCACCATGCACATTTCATCACTTCCAATCAATAGCAGGTTTGGTACTACAGTCAGTATTGCATTCTTCTCTCAGCCTGAGGGCACATCTACAGTTGAGTGGAACTAAATAATTCCCCCTATTTTTCTTTGTCTTCAAAATGAAATCTTCATCCAGATCAGTCTCCTTGCTGTTCTAGAAACATACTGTTAAATTAAATCAACACATACTTCCTAGACATTTGCAATATGCCTGTTTGGTGCTAACCATCAAAGATATAAAGAAAACATTGGAGGAACTGGTATTTCTAATACCTTGACATATACTGATTTCTATGCCTAGAATGCCTTCTCTCTTATCTTGCATTAATCTAAATTCTCACCCTTTCAAGCCTCACTATCTCAAGAATTGTTCATGCTACTTTCTTTCTGCTTAACATACTTTTTCTTTCTAATAGAAAATTAATTATTATTTATTAATTATTTATTAATCCCTTTGTTCTCAGGTCTTAAGCAATAGGTAAATAAAAGAAGAATGAATAATCAAATGAAAGAAGGGAGGGATGATGCATCTTTTCCAACTTGTCACATATCCTCTTTCTGAATATTTTTGACATTTTAATGTGTGTATTAGTCCGTTTTTGCGTTGCATATTGGAATACTTGAGGCTGGGTAATTTATAAAGAATGGAGGTTTATTTGGCTCATGATTCTGGGACAGCTGCATCTGGCATGGGCCACACTGCTTCTACTCATGGCAGAAAGCAGCAGGCAGCCAGTGGGTACAAGCAGATCACATGGCGAGAGGAAGCAAGAGAGAGTGGGGAGGTACCAGGGTCCTGTAGACAACCCGCTCTAAAAGGAACTAATTGAGCAAGAACTCACTCAGGACCTCTACCCCCCAAGAGAGAGCTTTAATCCATTCATGAGGGATATGAGCCCATGACTTAAAAAGCTCTCAACACTGCCCCATTGTGGATCAGATTTCCATGTGAGTTTTTTGGGGGGCAACACATCCAAACTCTATCAATGTGTATTACACAACCACCTGCATTCTTGAAATATCTTTCAGTATCTCTGCTTGTTTCAAGAGTGCAAGTCATCTTCTTGAATGAGATAATATGGCTAAGGTCTGGTTTTATATGTGTCTATAACATTGCCGCACACTATTTATGCCTAATTAACACCTTTGATTAACTTAATAACCTGCTATTTAGGAATAAAAAGAAATTATGACACAACTATAAGAAGGTCTTATTACACAGATCTGCAAATTGAAGTTTGAATCAAACTCAATACTCTGAATGACTGAGTTCATCTTACTAAATGCTACATCATTCTAAAGCCTTCAATTCAGTGAAAACATTAAATAAAGCATTTGTTTAAAAACAAGTGAAAAAATTCCACTGATTGACTAATGCTTTTAATTTTAAATTGGTAATTGGATGCTATCTGCACATCTTTAGATACTGGCATAACTGATTAAATTGTAAGACATTATCAGTTTTTGTGTTGCATACAACCATTTTCAAGGATTGATTTTTTAAAAAAAAACTGAATGTATCCTGATATATCTGCTTATATAGACCTTAGCATTTCTATTAGTATTGACTAAATTTTGTGGTTTCAAAAATTTCTATTTGGAAATAATATCTAATATCTTATTATTCACAATAGAATGTATTAAAGTTTGAGAGCACTTGATTTAAGAGTAATCATAAATTTCTAAATATGCGTATTAAAGTTTGCACTTTCATTATACACAGGCACATCAAAATATCTGACATGGAAGTAGGCATTGTAAAAGTCAAGAAAGTATCCAGGGGGAAGGATGGTATTCAATATAAAACCACACACACAAAAAAATCACCATTACATTAACAGGAATAAAACACCTTTGTTAAAAATACATGTTGAGTTGGAAAATGAGCTGCTGATTCAGCGAATCCATTCACGTATTTCTACATTAACTCTGAAAAGCACATTGAACTAGTATGTATTAAAAACACCGTTTAGGTGCTCTAAAATGGGACAGAAAGTGAAAGTATTAACTGTATGTGGGAAAATCTAGAAACTGGCAGGATTTCATGAATATGCATGCACATAAAGATCTCGTTTGTGTTTTTTTTGTTGTTGTTGTTTTGTTTTTCCTTAAATGGAACATTTGTGCATTTTTATGGACCATCATGAATTTTGCTTAATCACCTTTTGTGGACTTTAATATCAAATAAGTATTCAAAGCACATTTCTCCCAGGTGAAATGGGCTGGAGAAGTTCAAGAATGTTTCCCATTCATCAAGAAAACAGATGACAGAACATATTCAGTTGCCTTATAGGGAACAATTGGCCTACTTCTCCCTGTCTTTGCCTGCCTTTCTGATGGAGAGAGTGAGTGGTTTTGTTAATCTTATGAAGAGGAAGGGACATTCAAAGCAGACAACTCATGTACATGTGACTTAGGTATTTAAAAAAAAATGCTGGGACAAGGGGAAAACAGTTGCTTTTAATTTATATTTGCTGAGGAACATCTAAAGAAATTATTTCTGTGTAACTAGGACATTTACAATTTGCACATGAATAATCAAGTGAAGTTAAAATTGCAACCCATGGGTTTCTGGAGGTTTCTGGGCATCTTCACTAGTCATGTTCTTAGCTTTGGTCATCTCTGATGTTCTGTGTCCATCTTGAATTTTACCACTGTCTGTGTTTGGAGATATTTTGAAGATGACTTGAATAGTCACCAGGAAGTTGATTAAGACACTGAGAAAATGCATTAAGGAGAGAGGGATATTTTGAAATGGCTAGAGTAGTCATCTTAAAGTTGACTAAGATATTGAAAAGTAAAAACTAAAGAAAAGAGGATATAACTAGGTACTTTTCACTGGAAGGGAGAAACAAAATTCTCAAAAGGAATTCATGAATTCTAGTGAGGAAAAGTTACTGGATACAGTGCAGAATTACATTAAATTTAAATACTCTGTTTCAAATTAAGAAGACAAATAAGAATGACAATGGAAGGCAAACTTCAAAGTCACTAATCTATTCTATAAATGTGTATTGAGTACCTCGATCACTTACAAAATTTGGAAATAAATGGTCATATTTTAATGGATATATTACTCATTTAGCTAACTAAGCTATAAGCTGTTGCTTTGGAAAGGTTTAATTATAGGTTAGTATCATGCTGGCTGTAAGAATTAATTACCTCTAAAGAATGAGAATGCTTTATTTCTTTCTTATTAAGACTAGGTCAATGATTTCACAAAACTTAATTCTAACTAGTCAGAGACCTGAACAAAATCTCTTTCGAAAATCAGTTTGCACAGGCACCTCTTCATTTTTGCATGGTCTGAATTCTTTTTTTCTCTACTGGTAAGGTATAAGATGAATACATAGCTGGCAAGATAATTTGAGAATACAGATCACCTGTGGAGATATCTGGCCAAATATGCTTTGTCCTCAGTAGTTACCAATGTTTTATAACTATCTATGCTCACTGCTACCAATTATGGCAATATAAATATCTCCATCAATACTCCTGTCAAGCTTAAGCATTTGTATTTGCTCTAGGCATCATAAGAGAAAAGTATAGTACAAAATGAACTGTATGATGCAGGTGAGGAACATAGCAGAGAGTGGTTCCTATAAATCTTATTCCAAACCACAATCTTTGGTTGTATTGAGTTGCAGAAAATCCACAAAATTTTCAGGTTATGTATGGACTTTACTAAACAGTACATTTGACATAAAAATTACTGTGAATTTGTGCTATTGTTTCTAATGTCTATAAAATTATTGAAAAATTATTATGGATTAAGGTGGATCATTCATTGTGCTATGTGATATGCATACATTTACTGTAAGAAGGAATAGCAAATGTTTTCCTAGCTTAAGAATGGAGATTAAAATTTAAAGTTTGGTTTATGTTTGCAACATGGAGAAGGGAATTAATTGGTAAATTTGCATGCTGAAACATTGCCTGATATACAAATGTAGTTCAATTAAGAAATGAGTTTGGAATATGACTAAAAAGTAAGAATAGTTTTCCTAGTGCTGCACTGTGCTGGAATGGATCAGAATATAAAGGATGAAGAGTTTTTGTTTAAATAATTTATTTCAATAGAGATAGGCAGATTTAGCCCCAAATCCATCAGTGTAATAATGTTGAAATTAAATCACAGTGTTCTAGAGAATAGTGTAATTACTGAAATCCACAAAAACTGGGTCATCCTAATAGTTTGGTCGGATGACACACTTTTCATATTTTGGACAAACTAATCTTGGAATCCCAGCTGCTGGAAGCATCTGTTATAGGGACATAGAGAAAGAAAAGTGGTATGTCATCTTTACTGGATAAAAGATGAAGAATGCTATGTTAGTCTATCTCTTGGCACTGATTGTCATAAAATCCTAAATATTCCTTTAGGGTTTAATTGCTTACTAACGTTTCAGAAAAAATAAGCCCTTAAGGCTTTCAATTATTTAATAAGTAAAATTCAGAAAGTATATTTTCTTGTAAGTACTCATTTTAGTTTCAAACTCTATTTTATTGACTAGATAATTATTATTCAGATACACATGTCATCAATTTTGTCAACAAAACAAGTTGAAAAGAGAAAGAACAGCCTCACCCAGATTTATAGCAGGGATTCTCTTTCCTTACCTCAAAAGAAAGGTTGTTACATGCATCAGGAGAGTAGAACTCAAGAGTAATTCAGTAACATGTATTCATTTTCCAAATATTTATTATAAGAAGCTAAATGCAGTTTTCAAGTTAGATAACTGTTACAGTCAGATTTTAAGTAAAACAAAAAGATTTTTTAAAAATGAAACTACTCTAATCTTATGTGCAAACTTAAACCAATTTAACTGATCAGGGAATATCTTCACATGATTTCACAGACACCCAAATAAATTAATTTAAAACACTGAGTTACTTCCAGAAGTTGACTAGACTTGTAATCAGTGCTAAAAGTTTTCTAACAACGAATTAAGAAAAGGGGTACACAAAGTTATGTTTCCAATTCATTTAATAACACAGTCTCTAAAGGCATTTTTAATTAGCTATATTTTCTTTGGATTTACTGAATTTGTCAAAGTTGGATAAAGTTTTGAAAATAATGCTAAATGGTTATGACTCTGGTGAAATTTTGTCTTATTATAAGAGGTTCCTATCCCTTGATGAAAAGATCTTTTTACTATAAAGTGATTGCTAAAGAAAATCAATTAGAATGTTACATAACAATGAAACATGGTTATTGTTTGTAAAAAGAGTACATTTATATTAGGAGGAGAGAGTTAGAAGTATCTTTTTTCAATGTTGTACCCCACAGATATGTACAATCAATTATGTTTCAAAAAGAAATAACTTTCTTGAGTGGGAAAGCTTTTCCTTGTAATTGCGGTAAATTTAGCCAAAGCATTTATAAGCTTTCTAGAAACAATGGGTTGTGGAGGAGATTTAGAAATGATGCTGAGAGAGAGATGCAGAGAGAGATGTAGACCTTCATTATCGCCCTAATCTTTTGCCTTTAGAAGAAACCAGGAGAAACTTGGAAGACACTCCTTCATTAACTGGGAAAAAATCGAGACTTTCTTTCCTAGGAATTACTAAAGTATTCCTAAGAGAATGACCAAGGGTGAGCCAACAACCATGCAGACTGATACCTCAGTCTTGGCTGGCCCCTCACAAAAACTGGAATTCTTTCTTTTTCAAACGTTGCTAACCACCCATTTCTTTGGTGCCTATTTGAAACCTCCACCACTCTCCCTGCCTGCCCTGCCCGTCCCATTCTCTCAGCACATGATTCTGCTTGATGCAGGGGCAGCCATCCAGCCCCACCCACCCTCACAAAAGTCAAGTCCACCTTCACATCCTCCCTGCAGTCTCAGCAGAAGACAGCACTTCCGCCTAGGACTTGTCCTTGCACCTGTTAGTATTTGAATTGATTCCTTCCTTCTCTTCTAAGGACCTTGGTCCATCCATTATCACCTCTGAACCTTTCAAATGGCCTCTGGAATAGAAACATGCTCAAATTGCACCAGCTTTAAAATGAAACAACTATACAGCCAACAATAATCTCTCTCTCTCTCTCTCTCTCTCTCTCTCACACACACACACACACACACACACACCAACTACCTGTCTTTGTATGTAGCTATTCCGTTTCTGTCTAAAAGGCCACCTCATCCACTTTCTTGACTGCTGGAAATCCCACCATGACTACCACATTCCCGCTGTATCAGGGGTACACCTCTAAGGCTGCATTGTACTTGTCATTTGCCTTTCTAGAGCCCTGAATAGGCTGTGAGTAACTGTTCCCCTGTGTCCCCAGCATGTAGCACAGTGAGTCAGGCTGAACAGGTGCTCAGTGACACTGACTGAAGGGAACGGTTCTCCATGAGCCGTCTCAACTTAGTATACACTTCCTACTCTCTGCCTTCTTTACCCATCATAAGACAGTTCTGTATTTAAAATTCTGAATAGAAGTAACGTTAGCAGAGGCTATCTTCCGTCATCTGTCTCTCTCCACCTTTGTTGCAACGTTTTGTAACTATTAACATATTTTCATCCACCTCTAGACTCTGAGCTCCAAGAAGTAAGGATCTAGCATTACTTACCTTCCCATTTGGAACACCTACTAGATCGAAGGTTTCAAAAATTATCTAAAGAAAAGGAAACGAGGAGGGAAGGAAGGAGAGGGATGATTTTTGAACAGTAGGAGGAGGCCAAGGTATAGAGTAGGGTTTGTAGAACTGAGATGAAAATGATGAAAACAAAAGATACTCAATTCCAAAATTCTTACTTGATTTAATAGAAAATGGCCATTATTTGTCAAAAGGTTAACATTGTACGTTCAATTAAATGAAAGATAACTTCTTTGTTATACCCACCCAAACACTTTAAAATTCACAAAACTCATAGAACTATATACAATGAGGGAACCCTAATATAAAATTAAGTTAATAATAATACATAAATATTGATTAATAATTGTAACAAATGTACCACACTAACGTAACATGTCAATGACAGGAGAAACTGTACATGAATGAGGGAAGAATATGGGAACTAGCTAAACTCCCTGCTCAATTTTCTGTTAAACCTAAAACTGCTGTAAAAATAAAGAACAAAATATACAAATAAATAAATAAAATTCACAATCCATATTCTGTGATATATTCAGTCCCACCCCCCTTGATCTCAAGGGATATTATTGATCCTCTAATAAGATTATCCAATTGACATTCCTTAAAAAAGAAAACATATGCCAATCCTACTAAAGTAACACACTGCACATGCCTAGGCCTTTCTGGTAATGCAGCATCCTCACATAGTGAATCATTTATCTCACGACCACCGTAACAGCTAAGCAGAACAGGTGCTATTATATTCATTATGCAGTGGAGAAAACTGACCTTCAGAGAGGTTAAGGGGTGCACATGCCTTGGAGCAGTGAAAAAATTGAAGAAGGTGAAGGAAAAAGGGAGAAATACTAGATTTGCTCTTTAGAATAGGCTTCCGTGGGAGAAATTCAGTCTTAATCAGCAACAACAAACACTTATTCAGCGTTTACCTCTTAGACCCAGCTCTGTCCTTCTTGTGATAGAAATTGTACTAACAGAAAGAGCAAAGCCTCACCTCAGATGGCAAGTTTTTATTTTTTATTACTGATTTATTTTTGAGAGACCTGGCCTTTCCAATAATTTACTCCCCAAACACTCTTAAATTCTAGGGTGACAAGAAAAGTCATTGTTAACTAAAAGCTTAACATCTAACAGCTAGCACACTATTTTTTTTTCTTCTTTTTTTTTTTTTTTGGTTGAACATATGATACCGTAAAGGCTTCCCTTTGTGTGTGTGTGAGATCTGCATGTCCTCTGGAGTGCTCTCGGATGAGGTAGGGGCACTGATTCAGTAAAAACACACCGCCCGCCCCAGCCCACCACCACCCTGCACCTTTGTGTTCCTCCGTCCTATCTGCCCAACTACAATTCCTCTGACCATGTTTGCTTCTTTTGTTTATTCACCTGTACTAGCTATTTTTTAAAAAGAATGCTTTTATAGGACCACCCTTCTGCCAATTTTAGAGCACCCAGAGCAACATTTCCTATTTAATCATAGAATCATGAGCAAGAGGGATTTAAGAGATCTCCTTGTCCACTGATATTTAAAACGTGCATATTTTTCCAAACTATGCCCAGAACTAAATACTAGATTCCAACAATGAAAACACTCGTTGCATCCACACAGTGGTAATATGGATGATTTGACTGTTTTTCTAAAAAACGATTTTAATGTTTTATATAGTTTGGCAATAAACAAGGAAACATAAAGTCTTGAGTATGGCAGCTTTGCTTTGATGACATATTCTTGGTTATACATATGACTTATTTGATAGCAAATGAATTTTTATGACAAATAAGTTTGATCAGGAATACAACTTCCAAATATAATTTTCCCCTAAGGAAAAATGTGACTTATTTATTCACAATCTGTATTGTGACTGCTTTCCAATTTTTTTGTTTTGTTTTGTTTTTTGCTTTTTGTTTTTGTGAAAAGCAGAGCTTTCTAATCATTCTTGTTTTACTTCTCAGGGCTAAACTTTGAGAGGAAAGTGATGCGCAAGGGTCTTACCCACTCCTCCTCATCGTAGTCTGAATGATGTGGTATGGAGTCCTGCCTTCTCATCAGTGGGGGTTGGTCCTGGGGACTGCTCTCCTGTGTGCTGCTCTTAGGAGAGGGTGGTTTCTTAAGGATGCCTCCTGGCCTTGCAGTGTACAGCGCTAAAAGAGCGCTCCTGACCAGCTGATCCTTGAAGGCATGTACAAAAAGCTCTGTCTGGAAAGAAATGGACAAGAATTAGAAGCACCATGGTAGGCATCTCAGTATGGAGCTATGAAAAGGTCAAGTGCAGATTTGTTGGTACTTAAGTGGTGTGTATGGTGGAAAAAATACAGGCACCAAAGAGAGAAAATGACTCATACCAATCAATGGAAAATAGTTTGGTTTGGGGATGCTGCCAAGGCCTTGAGTCTTCCTGTTTTAATGTTAATGCTGAGGTTTAAAATGCACTATAAACACCATCTGTCTCCTCCATCTCCTCTCTTTTAGCTCTGAATTCTGTCTTTGGAGATGAATTTCACTGGGGATAATCATTTGAACAAAATTTACCTGCTGCACCTTTCAAGTAATTCCAAACACACCTTAAAGAAAGTGTAATCAGACTACATATACTTCATATTTTAAACAGAGTTAAAGGCTAGGTAAAAATAGACTTATCTTTTCAAAACATTGTCAGTATCTCTTTTTTCAGCATCATGAATAGATCTCAACAGTAGAGATGACATATGCAGTCTTCCCCATGAAAACATTTGGCTTTTATTCCTTATTATCACCCCCTAAACTGTCACCTCCACCAAATCGTTTCACTAATGCTCAATGTTAACGAGGTTACTGTGAAACCTGGCATGGCAGATTTTACAAGCTGGTGTTAAATACCTAGTAAGTACTATAGTAATGACAGCTCCCCAACAATAAAGAACCTTTCAGCTGTACTTTGCAATTTCCCGATGAAACGTTTAATAGCTTCACCATGTAATAGACTGGAGGGTACAGTAATTGATTTTCTGTATTACAGTACATTTATCATACATGTGGCCTAACAATCTGTTCAAGACTAGAGAAATAAGTCAAGCATTGACCCATATTGTTAATACAGTCATACTCTTTAATCTATTGGAAGGGGCCTGTTAACTCACAGCGTTATACTGAATGATAACAATTGATACCATCTTCATTGAATGAGACATTTTTGGATATAATGCTGATTTCACCATTGCTATAACTCAAGGTAATTATTTCTTAGTGCACTCTCAATATGCAGTCAACAGTCCCATGCCTAACTAGAGGTTACTAAATTATCTCTAACTCTTCCTGTTCGGAGTGTCAGCAATTAAAGAAAACCAGTTAAACTACATGCAAAACAGGTGCCTAATAAGACTTTGTCATACCTGCATAGTTACTTCTTTGAGACAGATTATAAAATTCTAGAGCTGAAAGAGATCTTAAAGTTGATGACTTCATTAACCAGAAAAGAATACTAAGAAAGAATTATGATGATCTGTTTAATGGCATACTGCTTATTGGAAGCACAAAAGGAATGGATCCAGAATTTTCTAACAAATTCAGTAGCTTTTTCCCTTATCCCACATCACTCACCAACTGCTATCGAACTATCCTTCTTCCTTTTTTTCCTTAATCCCAACTCCCCAAGTGTTTTGAACATCTCAGTCCTCATAATTAAGTGTGCCCTCTACTGTCCGTGTAACTATCTTTACTGCTAAATTTTACTGGATGTTTTAAACACTCTGCTAATTTATTAGACATATTGAAGCCACTTTGAAGGTAAGAAAACAAAGCACATGAAAAACAATATACAAAAATAAAAGATGAAACATGTTTTGGAATAAATTAGAAAAACAAAATAAAAAAGAAGCTTATACTAGAAAGGCAAAAAAAAAAGTATGCATTGATGTTTGCAATGAAGTGTTAAAATGAGAATGGAAGATATAAAAAAAGTACTGATGGAAAAATTGGCTAGACTACTCAAACAAGTCAGTGTAGTTATAGCAAAATGGGAAACATTGTTTACATAATTTTTCACATAGCATGGATGTGCTCATCAATGCAAATTTAAATATTAAAAATGTGAATTTACTCCCATTCAGCTCAACTAAACTATTTCTCTGTTGATGGTTCAAATAAATTCTTTTGATTTATTTTTAGAGCAAAACAGCTTGCCTTCTTTGAATTCCTGCTACTACAGCTCCAGTCTCCACAATACTCATATAATTACTATGTAGCTGAACATCTATTCACACCCGATGAAATCTTCTCGAGTATTTGTAATCACCATCATTTTCTTCCCAAAGCATGCACATGCAGAGATTCCACTTCATTTATTCAAATCTCATTTGAGTTGATTTACCACCAAAGGCAAAGGAGATAATGCAGTAGATTCCTGTAGATTTACAACTCATAATTTTCTTGGAATAACTGAATGTAAGGCACAAAAATCTTAAACAAACAAAATAATAGCTGATCTTTTACTTTGTCCACCTTTGGAAACTCTCTGGATCACCAGTATCCTGCTGATAGAATCATATTACGTTAGAAAATAAGTAAATATTTCATTGCAATATACATGTGACCTGGAAAAATCTTAATTTTCTTGGCCAGCAATACTTAGTAAATGCAGACCAGTGTAGACCCTGGATGCTCCACACTCAAAATATATCAGCTTGGGGAAATTAATGTAGTCACTTAGTCCCAGCACAGCTGTATACAGTAGTCCCCCTTATCTGTGGTTTCACCTTCTGCAGTTTCAGTTACCCAATGTCAACTGCGGTCTGAAAATATTAAATGGAAAATTCCAGAAATAAGTCATAGGTTTTTAAATTGTGTGCCATTCTGATGAAATCTTGCACTGTCCCGCTGCATCTCCGCTGGGACGTGAATCATCCTTTTGTCCAGCGTATCCATGCTGTATACACCACTTGCAAGTTAGTTACTTAGTAGCCAGTACAGTCATTGGATTTGACTGTCATGGTACCATAGTGCTTCTGTTCAAGGCTAACGCTACCTCTCAAGGCCTATGTCACTCACCTCACTTCATTCACACACATGCACTGCATCATCTCACATCATCACAAGAAAAAGGGTGAGTACAGTACAGTGAGATATTTAGAGAGAGAAACGACATTCACACTTTATTATAGTATATTGTTGTAATTATCCTATTTTATTAGTTATTCTTATTAATCTCTTATTGTGTCTAATTTATAAATTGAACTTTATCATAGATATGTATGCATAGGAAAAACATAGTACATACAAGATTCGGTACTATCTGTGGTTTCTGGCACCCACTGAAGGTCTTAGAACATGTTCTCTGTGGCTAAGGGGAGACTACCGTATTGCTGTTCTTGCAACTGGTATGATACTAGGAAAGTTGAAGTCATGGAGAGGATGTGATCATGTCTCCCAAGTTGCCTACTGAATGTTTACGAAATCTTTTTCCTTTTCTGACTCTACTTGTACTACAATAAAGGAAAGACTACATAAAGGCTGTCTAAATATTATCATAAGGATAGGCAAAACATTTATTTAAAATATCAGCTTAGTAATATATATATATTTATATGTATATATAAAATAAACTCTGAATCTAAGGCAGATCTACTTCATTTTTTGATATTAACAATAAAAGAGAAATAATATCTTAAAAATGAAATACGTTCTGGCCTTATTGACATTTTTCCAATTCATATTCCCATACAACTATTCTTGGAAGCAGCACACAGAATTATCTATAAGTATAAAACTACAAAAAATTACTTCTCCTGAGGATGAGGGATGAGAATTTCCTAATTATTGAATATTAATGGAAGAAGAATAGTTAGGATATGTTCATTTAAAACACTCTTTTCCACTCGAGATCTCAACAAATTAAGCAAAGTCCTATTCTATTTCATCACATTCTCACTAAAAAAAATTCAAGGCAATGCCTGATTCCACCTGCAATACAGAAGTAGCCAATGTCATAAGCAAGTGATTATTATTTTAGTAATCATGTTCGCAACAAGAAAGAATCCTGTTTATTCTGATATATGGTATGCTTTAATTATGTGATAGAGAAATAATGTTTTACTTTTTCATAAGTGCAGTGATGTATGTTGAACATTCGCTGCAGGGAAGAATATTGGACTAAGCAGCCAGGAGGTGACATCTGGGCAGCTCATATATATTATGAATAAAACACGTGATCACTTTTTCCCAGTTTGTACAAAATTACAATGCCTGTCTGTGAAATTTTTATGGAATTTCATTGTAAAATGTAAAGTGCACTCTTCTATTTATGCGCCTCTTTCTTGACTGAACTTTTCAGTTTCCTTTTTTGACTCATCCTCTGCTCACGCAAAATGCAGTAAGTTGGCCTCAAGGGACCTTAAAATTACTTTCTCAAAAGCATTGTTTTAATTGGTGTCATAACCCATTCTCTGGTAGTTTTCACTATCATCTTTATGCTGAGGTCACTAAAATCCATCTCTATCCACTAAGTTAAAGTCCTTTGTGTTTAAAAGTCAGGGTAAATTCAAGTTTTTTGTGTGTTTTTCTTTTTAAAGTAAATGTGTTCTTTCCAGATTTTCCTTCTGAGTGGTATCACTGCATTCAGCAACTCGAAATTCAAAACCCTGGATCATCTTCAGTAGTGTCTATTTGCTGAATTAGACATAATTTTTTTCTACTTATACCTTCTTAACAATTTTAAAAATTGACCCTTACTTTACATTCCCACAGCTAGTTCCAGTTGAGATCCTTTCTACATTCCATCTGGATACTTTCCACAGTCTCCTAACTGGTTGGTTTTGCTTTTTAAGTAACTTCTCTCTCTTTTTTTTTCTTCAGTATATTATCCAAAGGCCACAAATATTAAAATATATACTCCTGAGTTTGAGCCCTGAACTACTAAATCAGAATTTGTTTCAGCAAGCTCTTCTGGAATAATTACTGACACTCCGTGATGCCCAATAATGTCCAATAATTTAAATCCACTGTGCTAACTCAGCCTATGTATTGCTAAGAGGGTGATCTTCACAAAGCAGGCATCCCATCCTTCCTCACGAAACAGACTTCTCAGTCCCTACAGAATGAATGTTCTCTTAGGTCAATAACTAGGGATTAGATGGCCGTGTTCTATTTCTTTTTAACTTTATGAGACACTGATAAAACTTGCACGTTTCCAAAGTGTGCAAATAATTGAGTACCCATCAATGACGCATGAAAGCTCCAGTTCCATATCCTCCTCAACTCTTTATATGTTCAAACTATTTGCTTTTAGTTGTTCTAGTACGTGGTTAGTGGCATCTCATTGTAGTTTAAATTTGCATCTCCCTAATAAATATTGCTTTGCATATGCTTATTTGTCATCCTTACATTTTCTCTGGTAAATTATCTTTTTAATTATGTTACCCATTTTTAACTCAGTTGTTTCTTTTATAATTAAGCTGTTACAATACTGAATACATTCTGTTACAAGTCCTTTCTCAGATATATATTTTACAAATACTATCTCTCAGTTCATGACTTGCCTCTTTTTAACTGTCTTCTGAGGGATAAAAATTTGTAATTTGGTTAAGTCTCACATATCCTTTTTCTTTTTTTTAATTAATGTTTTTTGTGTTCTAATAAATCTTTGCCTAACATAAGATGACAAAATTTTTCTCCTATGTTATCTTCTAGAAGTTTGTTTGCTTGTTTTCTTTAAGATTTCTTTTAGATATTAAGGTCTGTGATTCATTTTGAATTACATTTTATGTTTGATTAAGTGAAGATAAAGGTTTATTTTTCACATATGGATATTCAATTGTTCCCGCATAATAATGAAAAGATGTTTTCTCCCTAATGCATTTCCTTTGCAAGTTCATCTAAAGTTATTTGAACACATATGTGTGGGTGTATTTCTAGATTCTCTATTCTATTTCATTGATTTATATTTCTATACTACACTAATATGTCACAAACCACATAATACATTGTTATTTTTGTTTGAAAGAGTAAACATATTTAAGAAAATTAAATGTTTAAACTTTAAAAAGTATCTGTTCTCATTCTTACCATTTCTGGGACTTTGTTCTTCTGTGTAGATACTAATTTTACCTGGTATCTTTTCCTTCTCCCTGAAGACCTTCCTTTAACATTTGTTACAATGCAAGTCGCTATGTAATACCTCAGCTTTTGTTTGTTTAAAATGGTCATTATTTAACCTCTATTTTTG
The DNA here is from genome assembly GCF_000696425.1 of Galeopterus variegatus. Lineage (NCBI taxonomy): Eukaryota > Metazoa > Chordata > Mammalia > Dermoptera > Cynocephalidae > Galeopterus > Galeopterus variegatus. The sequence continues at coordinate 168,523 of NW_007728980.1, read as the reverse complement.
AGAGACATCTTCTCTGGGTATGGAATTGTAAATTAACTTTTTTTGGGGGGGTGGGGTCAGTACTTTGAAGATGTCACTTGTTGTTTTGGGTTTGCATGGCATCTAATAAGAAGTCTGCTGTCATTCCCATTAGTGTTCTTTGTTTCTCAGCAGTTTGATTATATACCTGAGCTTCTTCTTCTATATTTATTCTGCTGAAGTATATTGAACTTTTGGGTGTATAGTTTTATTGTTTCATCAAACTTTGAAAAATGTTGACTATCATTTCTTTAAATATTTTTCTGTTCCCCTTTCTCCCTCTTCTTCTGGGACTGCAATGGCACATATGTTTGACTTTTTTCCAATTGCACATATGTTATGTCTCCAACTTCTTAGCATACTAGCTCCTTAGCATTACTATTACAGAAAACAGAACATTTCTTAAGAAGATCCTAATTTAAGTTTTAGAATGAAATGCTTTTTATTTTTCTTTGAATATAACAGAATGTTTTGGTGCATGAAGTTGAGGTTGAAAGGTTACTGGGATTGGAAGCTGTGAGAATTTCTCAAATATACTGTGAGCATAGCATCTAATATCTGCAACAAAACCTATGTTTTTAGTCATTTAAGAATTGTAATGTTATAAAACACACTCATTCTTTTAAATTTTTAGGTTGTAGGAGTTAAGGGCCATGTCTATGTAGTATTTGTCATATAGCATCACGTACAATACCACACACAGTTAAGTGCTCAATAGAACTGTTTGATGTGTGGGATAATAATGACTTTCTAAACGAGGTCAATCAATCTTTATGGAATAGAGAAAGTGATGGGCAATTTGAAAGTTAATGCCACACATACTTCTGGGTTATGAAAAATACCTATACATTGTCTACATTTAGGACTTCATTTTTCTTATTTTTTTTCAGTTTGAATTTCTTCACATTACCTTCCCCCCCCCCTTTTTTTTTTGCCCCATATAATTGTATACTTCCAGTCTAAGGAAAAAGAAAATGCATTTGTATCTCACTCTGTTAATCTTTCATATCTTATGTTAGCATTTTGGCCTATCCATTGTCTCCTCTGTTGGAATTATTCAGATAAACTCAGAGCTTAGTTTTGTTAGCCTTTTATATCATAAGATTAAATTATTCCTTTAATATTTTCATAAACTAGTATGCCGCAATCAAACCCAATTATCCATCAGAAGATATATGAAGAATAAAAATTTCAATGCAATTTAACTAAGTTTGTGCACATAGGACATAAAAAAAAGTAGAAATATTCCTTCTTGCAAAATTTTAGTTATGCTTCCCCCATTCCCCACACTTGTTTCATTTTCCTAGTCTTATATACAAGCATCCATCATAGTACTCATGGTACATTTGAAGATACAGTATAGTGGTTAAGCTGGCAGAATCTGAAGCTATGATTATGAGCACATTGATATTTCTGTGCCTCAGTTCCCTCAACTGTGAGCATACTAACGATACTTACTCCATAGGACTATGGAAAATTAAATGTTGAAAATAACAGTACCCACCTTATGAGATAATGAAAATTGAAGACTTAGAAGAGAACCTCACAGTTATCAAGCCTCCAGTAAATGCTAGATATTATTGCCATCATCATTATCATCACAACTACTACCATCGAGAATCATGGATTTTTTGGAAAGAACAGGCCTGTGTCATTCCATTTTGTTTCCCTGTGTTAAGCACAGTGTCTGGCAAATAGTATGAATATCAGAAATATTTTTATTTTTTATAAACTGTGTTGGCTTGTTTGTTTCCACCAGTGGGAGTCTATAGGGATGGAATTGTGCTGGGGAGCTCTAGCCCTGTGGCTTGGTTGTCAGCAATACTAGAGATGGTGTGAATTGCTTTTGGGTCTACATATACGGCCTACTCTGAGACTCCGGCATGTGCCTTGTTAGCAAGTGGGATTTTTCTGTTGCCCCTTGCTTTTCCCCCAGACTCTGAGTAAATGTTTAACTGATAATGATTCCATTGTTATCATATCCAGGTGCAATGACTTGCCTAAGAGCAGAGATGTCATCTCATCACAAAATAGTTGAATGCTTCCTTCCACACCACCCCTGGGCTACCCTCAGCATTCCCCTGCCATGCCAGTCTACTACAGTGAACTCTCCTGTGTTCAGGTACTCAAAAGCTATGAAACTTTCACAATTCCCTGATAAGTCTGAATACAGACAACTCCTATTATGTCTTGAATATGCTGTAGGAATGAGTTCCTAAGAGAACAATTCTAAGTACTTATTTTCCAAACATTCCAGTTCAGAATCAATAAAGGAAACAAGGGAACCACCAATGAAGAAAGAACTTTTATTCTTTAATCCAATGTACAAGATCCATGAAACTTAAAAACAAAACTTTTTAAGCTTAAAACCTACTAATAATAAATTGTATTTAAATTTAAGGTGCCACTAAAACTATGTCTTTCACGCTAAATTAATGGATCATATTTTATTCTAAGCCAGGAGCTACTAACAGTCTTCACAGACTATGCAACACTATTAACTGAGATAATTCTTTGAAATTCCAGGCATGACTTCTTAAAAGAATGCATGGCTTGCAATCCATGAAACTTAAAAACAAAACTTTTTAAGCTTAAAACCTACTAATAATAAATTGTATTTAAATTTAAGGTGCCACTAAAACTATGTCTTTCATGCTAAATTCATGGATCATATTTTATTCTAAGCCAGGAGCTACTAACAGTCTTCACAGACTATGCAACACTGTTAACTGAGATAATTCTTTGAAATTCCAGGCATGACTTCTTAAAAGAATGCATGGCTTGCAAACTTAACTTGAGAATGATTCTCCTAGTTTCAAGGGCTAAGAGATTTATTAGTAGACAAAGTTTGTTTACTCAGAAGAAAACGTAGGGGAAAAATTTGAAGCGGTGCTGAATTAAAGGAGGAGAAAATACCCATCACCCCTTCCCCCTTCCCAAATCAAGGAAGCAAATTGAAAATGATGTATGAAATGACAAATCCCTGCCCAATGCACAGGAAGAACATAAATAATGCTCTGTAATCACTGCAGTGATGTGCTATTTGCTAAAATTGTCTGCTCAGGTGAATCCAGAAAAACCTTTCCTTATCTATAAATCCAAAAAAGAGATGAGCCAAGGTGAAATAATATTATTTTACTGTATGCCTGTATGCAACAATCTCCTCTTTGTTTTTTCTTTTTTGCCTCCCATAAAGATATATTTGCTATTAGAATACTTAAGTGTTGCTGAGGAGTTCGTGTAATAAAAACATTTTTTTTTAACTTAAACAAGGAATTGTCAAAACATGTACATTAGATGGGGGATACCAGAAAGAGTTTCCATTCTAGAGTCAACCAGGCCTTAGTTTGAACTCTGGTTTTGTTTGAATTCTGGATTTGACCCAGATAAATGACTTTGCACATTTTAAAAATTTCAGCTGAGCTTTAGTCTTTTCCATTGTACTATGAAGATGATATGCACCCCACAATTGTGACAACTAAGTAAAATAACATAAGGCATGAAGCCCCTTGCATTATCTGACACAGCCCTTGTAAAATTTGGGTCTATTTTTTCCTCCCTTTTCATGCTAGAAGTCCCTATTATGGCATGAAAAAAAAAATGCTGCATTTTAAACTTGAAGTCTTGAATTTTGATTTTTTTTACTTTTTAATTTATTAGACAGTTCATTTGACCTTTCTGAATAGATATTAGATTTTGTGTGTGTGTGTGTGTGACCGGTAAGGGGATTGTAACCCATGGCTTGGTGTCTCCCGCACCACACTCAGCCAGTGAGTGTACTGGCCATCCCTATATAGGGTCCGAACCTGCAGCCTCGGTGCTCCCAGCATGGCACTCTCCCGAGTGAGCCATGGGGTCGGCCCAATATTAGATATTTTTTAACAAAAATAGGTATTAGTTTCCTGCTATGAAAAAAACATATGGAAATGTATGATTTTAGCTAAAATTATTAAGTGTAATGTGTTATTATTACAAATTAATATATCTTAATAAAAAGTATACATGCATTAGAATCAGGTTACTATGAATCTATTCTTCAGGGAGGTGATGAACTATATTGTTGTCTTATTCTAGAATTATAATGGGAGAATTTTCTTTGATCAATTTCTTTAAGGTGGCACTCTCCCGAGTGAGCCACGGGGTCAGCCCGATATTAGATATTTTTTAACAAAAATAGGTATTAGTTTCCTGTTATGAGAAAAACATATGGAAATGTATGATTTTAGCTAAAATTATTAAGTGTAATGTGTTATTATTACAAATTAATATATCTTAATAAAAAGTATACATGCATTAGAATCAGGTTACTATGAATCTATTCTTCAGGAAGGTGATGAACTATATTGTTGTCTTATTCTAGAATTATAATGGGAGAATTTTCTTTGATCAATTTCTTTAAGGGCATGTTTATTAGAAGTGTCTCATAATAAATTACAAGATGTCCTCAGAATGCAGAGGTGAAGGACGGGCACATTGGAACTGGACTCCAGTGTATTAGTCCATTTCTGTTGCTTATAACAAAATACATGGAACTGGGTAATTTATAAGAAAATGAAATTTATTGCTTACAGTTTCTGAGGCTGGGAAGTCCGAAGTCCATCTGGTGGTGGTGACAGTGACCCAGGGGTCTCACATTGGCAAGATGGTGGAAGCAAAGAGACAGAGACTCTCCTCTCCTTTTAAAGCTCTCAGAACCAGACCCTGACCACCATTATTAATCCATTCACTAAGGCACACGGTCCTACAATCTAATCACCTCTTCACGGCTCCACCTTTCAGTTTCCATGACAGGATTTCCCATCTTCTTAACAGTCACAGTGGGGG
>NW_007728980.1:160848-162635 GCF_000696425.1 Galeopterus variegatus | reverse complement strand
ACAGGAGCAAGAACCCTTTAGATAAACTAAGGTTTAGGTTCTACTATATTTAAAACAATAACTAATATTTTCAAAAATTTTTAGAACCTTTCCTGGTAGATAAAGTTGTAGAAAGCGAATTGAACTAGAGGAATTACCCCATGCCACTGATATGAATCCACATCAAAGTTCTGCTTTGAAATGAAGTAACGCTTAGAAATGAAGTAAGATTTCTATTTAAATGTATAGCTTTATATGCATAAAAATTAGGTGATCATCAGAGGGAAATAAAGTAATTTTCAAAATCTTATTTAATTCATTTAATAAGACCATAAACCAAAGAAAATGAAAGATGCCAAGGAAAAGAGAAAATACACACCAACCAATATCAGGTTTCAACTCCTACTAGGAGAAAAAAACGAATGTTCAGTAAGATTTGAAAAGAGAATGAGGCCAATTCATTTTGATCCTGTGGCAATACTTTGAAGCTTACTTTTTAACCTAGTCTATTTTTCATTTCCAGATTCTATGAAAGGCAATATATGCAGAAAGCAACACCAATGGGAATTTGAGCATTTCATTTTCCCCAACTGTAGTGATGATTTGGATCTTACTTTTTCTGAAAGCATCTTTAAAGAATTCTTCAAGCTTTCTGGAGAACGCTGGCTTGCAGAATTAAGCAGTAGGTCTGCATGGATTGCTATAAGAGGTTGTAGTTGATTGATGTTGCTGAGAACTTCTTTTGCTTTGGCTGTGTTTTCAGGTGAATAGTAAATAAACTGGTATCCAGTACTGTAACAACAAAGATAATGGCAAGTTACAGAAAAAGCACAAAGAATTTGCAGCCCTTAATACAAGATGGCAAATGATGAACAGAACTCCAAATGTCTTATTTCCTACTGAACAGATAAGAACTGCTCTAAGATACTTTCGTGGTACCCTAAGAGTTTTAAGATGACCAGGATTCATTTTAAGACTAGTTAAAATAAATCTAGTTCTTGCTCAACCATCGGAAAGATTTTGTATGATTACATGTCATTTATTAGTATTCAAAACAAATTAGTTTTAATATTAATTACTAATGAACCCAAAGCTATGTTCCCACACAAGGAAAAGTGTGGTCCTTTATATTCAAGCCCATCTCAGTATAAATCCTGGCTTGTTATTTACTAGTTGGGTGACCTTGGGCAGCCTTCAGCTTTCTCATTAGTAAAGTGGGAATAATTATCTAAATAATTCTATGAGGCAGGTAAGGTTAGAGAGCATTCATATAACTTGCATAAAATAGTGCTTGGCACAGAGAAAGTGTTTTTCCCCCATGATAATGAGCATGGGGAAATGGATTTTAACAGCTGAGAAATGGGGAGAAAATAAATTAATGTCAAGTGGGCATATGGATAATGTTATGGGATAGAAAAAGAATATTTATAGCATAAAAAATCCATCATGTTACTTTATCACCATGCTTTTTGTTCTTTGTGATTTTCCACCTGTCTTGAGAAGAAATCTAACACTGATTGCTAATTGAAGAATTACTGACTTTTTAAATCATCATCTAGGAATTGATCAAGCATGTTATGGGAGTAGGGAATCCATGGAGTGAAGGAATCTTTGACCAGTTTCATTAGGAAAGATAAAGGAGACATTCCAGCAAAGCAATAAAAGAGCAGAACACTAGCCAGGAGAATAAAGGAGGGAAGTCGAGGTTGGTGCATGCACACGGTCGGCACAAACTTGCTTCTTATATCCTTTTCTACCCAACTGCACCACCTGTCAAAGCATTTTTCACAATAACTTACAGCCTATAT
>NW_007728980.1:158712-160022 GCF_000696425.1 Galeopterus variegatus | reverse complement strand
AAAAAAAAATTATTATCTAAAGATAGAGTTTGCTTTCTGGTGTCCTCTTATGGGTACTGACAGGCCTCCCACAGTTTAGCCCTTGCAAAGCTGGAGTGCTCAAGGCCATGCGTGGTCTTCCATTTTTCTCTTCACATGACTCCTGTTCTGAGGATGTCATTTCTGGCCTCTTACACACTCACTCTTGTTCATTCTTTTTGACTCCTGTCATAATTGCCTTTCTTCTCTACTCATATCCTCCTTTTCTGGCAGTTCACTGTTACTTTATTCCTGAATATTATCACCTTTCATTATCTTTTCTACATATTTCTTACTTTGCAAATTCCCTTAGAGTCTCCTCTCCATTTGATTCCAGTATCTCTATTTCTAAGATTTAATTTTTACATGTTCTTTACTCATACTTTAATTCAGTGGTGCTCAAATTTTAGCACTTTTAAGATTCACCTGGGGATGGGGACAAAACATAGATGTTTATTTTAAAAATGCAAATTCCTTGGCAACACCAAGAGGTTCTGCTTCAGCTGCCTGCAGCATTTGTAATAAGCACCTCAGGAGATCCTAATGTACTGCTGTTGTTTTGATGCTAAGATCCCCTCCAAACCCTTGATCATGCTACACAATGACTCTAATACAAGTTCCTCCCTGAGCTATTTTAATTTTCTTAGCACCTTTTACGAGGCTACTTTTCCATTCCATCTATATTCAGCACAAGTTGCTTTGGTTTTCTCCTCATTATAAGTGTTTCCTTTCCTAACCCTTTTCATCACCCTTTCATTTTTTTCCCTCCCAATACACTGTCTTCCCTCCCTCCAATCACCATCATGGGACATAACCCCAACTCCTGACTCCAGCTCCTGAGTCAGTCTTCTTTTGAACAGATTTATGTAGTAGGCATTGGTTCTTCTGATGAAGTCTTTTAAAGATGAACATCTTACCTAGTGAGGCTGAAAGATTCATTTTCCACAATAAAAGCCAATGTTGGTGTCCAGGATGAAATAGTATGGTATGGAAAAAAATATTGCCACCCACAAAATAATTTTAAGTATACATAAATTTCATCTACCTATTCAGTGCCTTACTCTTTAAACATGTCATATATTTTAACAGTTATAGCTACTTAAATGGAAAGTTATGAGTATAATTTAATTATCCAGATAAAAAGAATATAACTAAAATCTATTTTATACTGGTATGAAATTTAAACTGAATCCAAACACTTGAGTCAACTATTGATCAGACAAAACCAGAAAAAAAAGACAAAATACTTGGACAAAAAATATTTTGCAATATATAAATAACATAGCATAACA
>NW_007728980.1:156711-157898 GCF_000696425.1 Galeopterus variegatus | reverse complement strand
AAAAAAGACAAAATACTTGGACAAAAAATATTTTGCAATATATAAATAACATAGCATAACACGAGAAAACATTGAAATTAATTTCATATTTTATGTTAATTAAACTGATTTAGGACTTTGTATATGTCTATATATACATTTTAATTTAATTTATATTTATTTAATAATTTAACATATTTCATATCAATTTAATTAGAATGCACACACACACACATACACACATACACCCATCCTTATGTGTGTGTGTATGTTGTTCCTAGTGATGTCACATTTTGGAAATGTAAGGAAAGATAAAGCATATAGTGAACTGCTAACCAAAATACAGTTAAAACAAAGACATATATTCTTGAGTGCCTCAGTCCCTTTTTGCTAGTTCTCCTAATTTCTCCGTTCTCTAGTGTCAGCATCCTCAGTCCCTGAAACTCTTCCTTTTTTATTTACATGTCCCTTCTAAGTAATCTCATAGATTAAATACCTTAGTTTGTGCCAACGATTCCCAAATTTACATCTGTAGCTGTATTAGTCCGTTTCTGTTGCCTGTAACAGAAATTCCTGGAATTGAGTAATTTGTAAAGAAACAATATTTATTGCTTACAGCTTCAGAGGCTGGGAAGTTCAAAGTCCAGGGAATACATCCGGTGGGAGCCTTGTTGGTGGGTAGTGACCCTTCACAGCAAAGCAGGTGTCACTTGGCAATTTGGCAGAAGCAGAGAGACTAATCTCACGCACTCTCCTTTTAAAGACCTCAGAACCATGTCCATGACCACCATTAAACCATCAACTTTTAAATTCATTTGCTAGGGAACGGTTCTCACAATCTAATCACTTTTTCAAAGCCTTACCTTTCAATTACCATAATAGGATTTCCCACTCTCTTAACACTGCCACAGTAGGGGTTTAGTTTGTGTGGGGGTATCCACAACGCTAGCCTAGACCTTTTCTCTGAACTCCAATTAAAACAGAAGCTCTCCTCTTGACAGCACTTTAAAAGGGCCCAAGCTGAGCTCTTGATCAGTTTCACATTCTCAACAAACAGCTCCTTCTGCACTCTTCCCTGCCTTAGTTCATGGCAAGTCCATTTGATGTGCTCTATGATTCTTCTCTTTCTCTAATACCTTTTGTTCAATTTTTCAGAACCTCCTGCCTTTTGCTTCAAAATATACCCAGAATCCAACCACTTATTTCTA
>NW_007728980.1:148488-156579 GCF_000696425.1 Galeopterus variegatus | reverse complement strand
AAACAAAGCAGTCCTTCCTTAGCGCCCTGACCACCAGTCCATGTCTTAGGACTTGTTCCATATCTGCTTTCCTTCCTCCTCTCCACTGCTGTCTCCATCCTTAACCCATTTGCTCAAATGGAGTTCTGAGATAATATAGATAAGAGATGATGAATAGGCTAAAAGGAAAAAGGGAAGGAAACAATGGGGGGTGGGGTGGGCATGGGCAGAAGGGGATTGGGGCTATCAGTTTGGAAAAAAATGCTTTAGAGTGGTGTGTCTCCTTGCTCCTGTGGCAGAATTAAATCTCTAGAGAAAAAAAATATAAGGACTATTTCCACTTATGCTTTCCCAACTCAAGCATTACTTGAAAAAATAAACAAACAACAACTACCAAAACTGGTCTCTTGATTCCAGAGGAGGGAATAGACATGCTCGCAGTTCTAACCAAGAAAAACTATGTGGATAATAAATGAAAATTTATACCTTTGTGCACTTAAATATACCCTTCTGGCTTCACAGGGTTTGACAACATGCTTCATAAGATTGTAGAAGGTGAAATCATATCCCTCTGCATGCCCTCATGCATCCCTCCCATTTTCTGCTAGAAGTGAGGCTTAGATAAAAGAACTAGAAGGAAAACAGCGTTTGTTGTGTGTACCTCATATGGATTTCACTTATGTAATTAAATAAATTACACAATCTATACTTAAAGTGAGGCTTATTTTTATAACCACTCCTTTTAAAAGTTTAACAGAATTGTAGAATCAGAGTGTTTTTACCAAAGTTTGATTCTGCCATTTATTAGCTCTGTGATGAGTGATGCTAATTCAGTGGGGAGGGAAAAACCCTAACATTCGTTTCTGTTCAACTTGCCCCCTCTAAGGAGATTTGTCTGTTGGCTCTGATCACAGTAGCTCCTACTATCCCACTTTTCAGTTTGCAAGTTCCCAACTGCAATTTCTTGATCAATTAGACCTCTCTTATATACACCACCTGTCCTTAGCTCTATTCCTGCTCTAATAAAATTTTTCCAGGCACTATTATATAATCTTTAAATAAACAAAGTCCAGTTGTTTTTATTTACTTCCATGACCTATTTCCACTTGTTCCTGAATTCACTTGCTCTGATTTCCTTTGCCAACTTTCAAAGGTCTGGTCATTTCTATTTTTGCCTAGTTTAGCTTCTGGTAGCTTCGTGTTTACTCCTCTGCCAAGGTGTGATGGAATAATAACCAAACCAGGTCTCCTGATTCTCTCTAACCTCAAAAACTTCTCAGCTTCATCCTAGGCCTTACCCACTCATGTGCCTAATCAAAGTATAAAGTAAGTAAGGCACAAGAATAAAAACCATTCCCAAATACACCACAAACAAAAATGTTCCCTTAACTGCAAACAGACATGAGAGACCTTTTTTGGGTGTTTGTAATGTCTTAAAATTAGATTGTGATGATAACTGCACAACTCTGTAAATTTACTACAAATCATTGAATTGTATACTTACAATAAGTAATTTTTATGGTATGCAAATTATACTACAATAAATCTCTTTTTAAAAAATTAAATTTTCTCAGCATATCATATTACAGTGGTGATAATTATGATTCTGGGATAAGAATACAGGGAAACAAAAAGTACATTTATGAGCCATTTCATTTTTTTCCATGTTAGATCTTATGATATTTTTAAGAGGATCTCTTAATAAATTCAATAATTTATATTGTATAATTTAATAAATCTAAATAGAATAATTGTAAATATTATTTATAGAAAATATTAATAGTATATTTTGCACTAATAATCCAAATCTCCCTCTCTCTATCATTATAATAGCTACTAATTATTGGGCTCATACTGTGGATCTAGCATTATGCTAAATGCTTTTCGGGAATTATATTATTTACTCTTGACAATAGCCCTCTGAAGAACAAATATTTTCCATTAAACAGATGTACAAATTGACACCTGAGTAGGTGAAGTAACTTGGCCTGGATCATGCAACTAGTGTAGATGACAGAACCAGGGGTCCGGCCCATGTCTTCGTTATTTCACAGTTTGAATCCTAGCTATGTTTTATTATCACTTGAACATAGTATTGACCCATTTTAAATTCAGAAAAATTATAAAGCCATAACTAATATGGGAAACATCTTTAATAACACAATGGTAGGTATGGTCTGTAAATATTAAAATAAAATATAATTCAAGTCCTCATCTTCTAATTAAAACTAAGCTCATTAGAGAAGATGTATGATGCTATTTTATAACACAGACTAAACTAAAGAAAGAATTTGAGAATCATCTTATAGTCAATTACTTGCAACAAATATTTAATGACTGTTACTCAGTCGAGGAACTGAGAACAGGGAAAGGACTGAGGGAGTCAGCAAGATGATCAGTGGGTGCTTGTGATGACCTCCCCACTAAATGCCATATCCAGAGCTGGCGACAGGGGAGAGAAAAAGGGGTAGACTTTTTTTTGCCTGAGTCTTCTTCACACAAGACCTTGTAAACCTAAGGCTCTAGCTTCTTGGTGTGTGTGAACATCCTGAGGACAGCCACAGTTTCGGGGTTCCCTTACTAACCACTCTGTGCTACAGCTCCTCACATTCCTGAGAGGAATGTGAAAGGATGTCACATTGCATCCAATTTTTCTAGGTGCCTTGTAATTGGAGATTTTTTTTTTTTGTAATGTTACTTAAGTTTCCATATTTGCTGGAAGAAGTTGCAAAGAGTTTTACAAATACATTTCTTTTCTCCTATTAAAAAAAAGGAATGACAGAAAACAAAACTATTCTAAAAGAAATAGAACTCTGTATTTATCTGTACCACTCTAAGCAAACTTATTAACCTGTCCAGCACATTCACTGATACGTTCAGACTGTTGTCTTCTGGGTATATATAATTTCATGTTTTCTTTCAGGTTCTTTTAAGAAATACATCTCTATATACATCATAATCCACATACTAATGGAAATGACTACATAGCACTCTACATCAGTCATGCAGAATAGTTTGCTTATTCATTCATTCAAGATGTTTCTCATAAGGTACTATTATACCTAGTCATCTATGAACATCTTTGAAAATTTTATTTATTTATTTTTTATTTTTATTGTGGGTATATGACCAAAAAAGAGGTTTCCCTGGGATGCATTTGGGAGGGATATACATAGAAAACTGATAAGTCTATAAAGTCTTAGAATATTTTTACTGATTATAGAGAGCAATCTCAGGCAGATTAAAATGGTAACTGATTCTGAGTAAAATCACCACATAAATTCATATGTTTTTTTTTTAAACAGCACAGATAAAGCAATTTACTTTTTTTAACGGATCACAACCCTCAGTGTCGCGCCCGTACCGGACCGGGACCGGCAACGGGATCGCAACCCTCAGTGCTGCACCCGCACCTCGCTCAGCCAGTGAGCGGGAACCGGTCTGTATGTGGGAACCGAACCCTCGGCGGGAGCGCCACCGTGCTCCCAAGCAGCGCACTGTAGCAGTGCGCCGCCAGGCCGGCCCTAAAGCAATTTACTTTTAAAATTATATTCTCATAAAGGCCCAGTAGGAGCTGCACAGACCAAGTATATATTATTTCTGTCTGGTGGGTAACAAAATCAATTCCTAGAAAAGTTGTCCATAAACTAATCTTGTTCCCTTATTAGAAGGATATGTTTTGTGCTGAACATCTTCTGGCTGCATGAGGGTGAATGAGTACGGAAGAAGAACCTGAGACTGAGGACAGTCTCTAATTTTCTAGCTCTGGTTCTGGCATCAGCTGTACTGATGATTCAATCTTTGGTCCTGAATATTCTCGTCAATAAAATAAATAGGGGAATTAGTGTCTCTGAGGTTTCTTGTAAGCACTAAAATTTAAAAGATTCTTTAATGCAGAAAAAGCAGAGTCAACAAAATGGTTTTCTTATTTCCCGAACCTTTCTTCCATATTGGTTATAGACAACCGACCTCATAAAGTAAGCAATGAAAACGGATGGCTTATTTCCTGTATTTCTTTTTCCAGCTACTTTGGCATGTGCCCAGTTATATAAACCAGAAACCCCAAAGTCCTTCAACCCTGGCCAGTCTCTCTCAAGCCTTCATCCAGTTGGATTTAAATTCTGTTAAATGCTTCCTTAAAATGTTCAATTCTGTAGTCACCTGTTTTCTCTCACCATTACTGTTACGATGGTCTAATTGCTTGCCCTTCTTCAGCTCTGCCCATACTGTCACTCAAAATGCGAATATGATCATGTCAATCCATAGCTAAAAATCTGTCAATGCCTATATGATGAGCTATTGGGNTATGTGGGAACCGAACCCTCGGCGGGAGCGCCACCATGCTCCCAAGCAGCGCACTGTAGCAGTGCGCCGCCGGGCCGGCCCTAAAGCAATTTACTTTTAAAATTATATTCTCATAAAGGCCCAGTAGGAGCTGCACAGACCAAGTATATATTATTTCTATCTGGTGGGTAACAAAATCAATTCCTAGAAAAGTTGTCCATAAACTAATCTTGTTCCCTTATTAGAAGGATATGTTTTGTGCTGAACATCTTCTGGCTGCATGAGGGTGAATGAGTACGGAAGAAGAACCTGAGACTGAGGACAGTCTCTAATTTTCTAGCTCTGGTTCTGGCATCAGCTGTATTGATGATTCAATCTTTGGTCCTGAATATTCTCATCAATAAAATAAATAGGGGAATTAGTGGTCTCTGAGGTTTCTTGTAAGCACTAAAATTTAAAAGATTCTTTAATGCAAAAAAAGCACAGAGTCAACAAAATGGTTTTCTTATTTCCCGAACCTTTCTTCCATATTGGTTATAGACAACCGACCTCATAAAGTAAGCAATGAAAACGGATGGCTTATTTCCTGTATTTCTTTTTCCAGCTACTTTGGCATGTGCCCAGTTATATAAACCAGAAACCCCAAAGTCCTTCAACCCTGGCCAGTCTCTCTCAAGCCTTCATCCAGTTGGATTTAAATTCTGTTAAATGCTTCCTTAAAATGTTCAATTCTGTGGTCACCTGTTTTCTCTCACCATTACTGTTACGATGGTCTAATTGCTTGCCCTTCTTCAGCTCTGCCCATACTGTCGCTCAAAATGCACTGCCCATACTGTCACTCAAAATGCGAATATGATCATGTCAATCCATAGCTAAAAATCTGTCAATGCCTATATGATGAGCTATTGGGACCTTGTATAGCAAACAAGTATCCTAGGATTTGGCCCCTGTCCCCTGCCCAGCCTTGTATCCTTTCACACTCATACATGCTCTACCAGCTGTTCTATGTTGCTGGAATTTATAAGCCAAGATGCAGTGAATGGCACCACCATACCCCACGGGAGTATTTCTTGAAACCTCTGAATTGTTACCACACACACACACATATACACACAAAAATTTTAAAAAAAATCCAAACAATTTCTAAGCCCTCCTGTAATTGATTTCCTTCCCTCCCTCTGTGCTGACACCCTAAACCAGACCATCTTCCTTCTCTGATGGGGTCCCTGCAATAACCATTTATTAATGCAAGCCTCACAGCAGGGAGAAGGACATGGGGATCATTCAGGCAAAGTCTCATCTAATTTTGCAATAACAACTATTTATCTTATGTCGCACAATTGTCTGATTTTTCCATGACATAAATCCCATGTGTACCTTTTTTTAAAGATAGTATTTGTCCTATAATTTTGCAAAAAATAAGATGTTCTACAGTTAGATTTTAAAGCTCTACAAGATATAGTATTTTTAGTTTTCTGGGAATTTATTTGTAGATGACTTTCTTTTATGCTGTTTGCTGTCTTTGGAATAATGGACATTAAATATCTAGCCTAATAGCTTTAAAAAATATTCTGTAAATCACTCAGTGTTTAACCTGAGCACAGGACTTCTGGTCAAGATGGCAGAATAGACAGTTCCCAGCATCACTTTCTCCCACAAATCAACCAATTTACAACTATAAACTAGCAACAACAGCCAAGTTGGGGCCACTAGAGCTCAGGGAAAGAGGAGGAGAGACCTATGGAGTTCATGAAGGTGGGAGAAGCCACGATGAGAGAAAGAAGAAACTGCTCTGACCATTTTGAGCCCCAGCCACTTTAAGATTGGAGCTGCTGAGTGCATGGAGCAGGAATTGGCAAAAGCGGCAGCTGTGCCCTTTGGATGAAGTTGCTTGGAGGCAGCAGGAGAGAAGCGGGCTTTGGTGGCCCCCAGGCGAGGAAGACCACTAATAGGGTTCCTATGGACCCACTTAGGAGCAAGGAGCCACAACAACTGANTAAATCACTCAGTGTTTAACCTGAGCACAGGACTTCTGGTCAAGATGGCAGAATAGACAGTCCCCAGCATCACTTTCTCCCACAAATCAACCAATTTACAACTATAAACTAGCAACAACAGCCAAGTTGGGGCCACTAGAGCTCAGGGGAAGAGGAGGAGAGACCTATGGAGTTCATGAAGGTGGGAGAAGCCACGATGAGAGAAAGAAGAAACGGCTCTGACCATTTTGAGCCCCAGCCACTTTAAGATTGGAGCTGCTGAGTGCATGGAGCAGGAACTGGCAAAAGCCGCAGCTGTGCCCTTTGGATGAAGTTGCTTGGAGGCAGCAGGAGAGAAGCGGGCTTTGGTGGCCCCCAGGCCAGGAAGACCACTAATAGGGTTCCTATGGACCCACTTAGGAGCAAGGAGCCACAACAACTGAAAAAAAGGAGCCACTCTGAGGCCAGTGAGTCAACGCAAGGGACAGGAGCATGGCCTGTTCCATGGGAAGTGTTTGGAGCATGGTGGTAGGGAAGACGGGCCCTCTGGGGGAACACCAGGGCACAGCAAGAACAGCTGACCTGCCCCCCAATCAACACACGATGAACACTCAAAGAAGACTGGTCAGGAATATAGAAATGCATGGGGTACAGTTTGCTGAAAAGACTCAGGCTCAGACCAGAGTTTCCATACAACCCAGCTGCACTAGATTTCACTAGACCCAGAAGTACCTATAAAGTCAACCATTAAAACCTGAGCTGCACAAAAAGCCTTCCCCAGGGAATCAGCAGCAAAGCAGCAATTTAGCTCAAACACAGAACATCAAGTACTGGTCCCCGCAGGAAGTTCCCCCATTTTAGAAGTAAGCAAAGGACAAAAATTAGTTCCAGTGCAGAACTTAAATGGTGGGAACAGCAAATAACCCAACACAGAAATGAAAGAAAAAACAAAGTACCCACAACCAGAGACAAAGTTTCATATTAACTAGTAAAGGTCTCATTTCATCAAAGAATACCTATAACACCTAGAAGGACCAGAAGTCCCCTGGGCTACCAAACCAGAAAGGGGGGAGAGATGGGCCTCAGCAATGCCCCCTGGCACCCACAACCAGTCCCGAGGGTGGAAGGCAAGGGCCTTGTTCATTCTCCTCTGACACATGCAACCAGCCCAGGGACAACCACCAAGCTGCAGCAAGAAGGCCCCCGGTTTCCCAAGCTGAGGTGGTGGGGGGTGAGGGCTTTTGCCACAACCCCCTGACATCTGCACCCAGGCCGGCAATGACCCAGCCACCACTGGAAGCCCCTGCCGCCCCCCCTCCCCGTCTCCCCTGTTGGAATGAGGGGGTGCCATAGGCTCAATCCCACCCCTTCTCCTTCTTCCATCCATTTCCTTCCCCTTTCCCCCCTCCTCCTCCCTCCCAACTGCTCTGCAACAACATTCTAGGATGTAAAAAATAATATTAATAAAATTACATTTTCTTTTTAAAAAATGAAATATAACCTGAGCACAAAAGTTCTTCCATGGATTTGAGTACATACTAGTTGAGATGACATACTGCATCATGGTTTAAAATATAGTTTCAGTTTACAGTGAAGGAGAGATGCAATTCCCAATTTTCAAAAAATAAATACTCAAACCATATTTTTTTTATATTTAGGTTTTTTAAGCAAGCAGAAAAAAGGTTTCTTTTATTTGCTTACTAGATTTAACACTTTAACTTTTAAGTCCTAACCTTTCTGTTGATTAACTTTTTTCTTCTGATATATATGTGTGTGCATATATATATATATATATATTTGTATATGTGTGTGCATATATATATATATATATGCACACACATATACAAATATA
>NW_007728980.1:145904-147141 GCF_000696425.1 Galeopterus variegatus | reverse complement strand
TAAGATCTGAGGAAGTGAGGAAGCTCCCTGGGGTTCACCGTGGGAGTGGAGAGAGAGGGAGAGAGAATGTGTGTGGTGAGAGATGAAGCTGGAGACAGAAGTGGGGCCAGATTGCCTGTGGATATGTGATGCACCTGGAACTTTACCCTCCAGGCAAGAGGCAGGTAAGAAACCTTAAAAATGATGAAATCACAAGATTAAATATTTGCCTTTTAGAAACATTACTCCAACCAAGATGAAGAAAATGGATTGGAGGACAGTCAGCCCAGAAGAAAGGAGAGAGATTAAGAAGTCGGGAGTAGAATACTTAGAAGATAGTGGTTCCATAGGTTAGGATTATATTGACCCATAATTCATTATGAAAATGAATGACTTCCAGAAAAATAAGAAGACAGAACTATCAGATTAATTTTTTTTTTNCACACATATACAAATATATTCAAAACCAGAGATGACACTTAATTACTAAGTAAAATTAAACATTTAATTGTAAAGGCAAATTATCCAAATTATCTTCCTGAGAAATAGTGATAATTTACTTAATGTCTTTCTTCAAAAATCTCAATATTTTAACCACTTTATACAACAATCTAGCAAATCAAGAGAAATTAGCCACATCCATAGTGCAAAGAAGAAAACTGAGGAATGTGAATTTCAGTGGCTTCTGAAATCCCACCATAGAACCAGTGATGAGTTCTGTCATTTTCAGACACTGCTCTCTTCACCAAATTTATTATCACTATAAATTCTGGGATTGTTTTAGCAAAAATATAGCCATTTACAATTAAACATGTCATTTTATTTAAAAGAAAAACTTAATTTTTCAAAATTCTAAAGTCACACTACCCACACTGCTTCTTGCCCAAATTTCAGATCACTTTCTTTCCCCCACAAGCTTTTGAGTAAGTTCTTGAAGTAATGTCACTGATTTACAAATTTTAGAGTCAACATTGCATTACTAATATTAAATCGAGTTTTAAGTTAGCTATTTTTATAAAAATTGTCACCTTTATTTTTTTCAGAAGACATGAAAGTGTATTTTACCTTCCTAAAAAGGTGCAAATAAACACTAACATTCTAATGGCTGCCAAATGTCTCTTTCTAAAGCCTACAAGGCATTTTTCAACAAATGCCCCTATGTTTTCATTTCTGTTTCCAAATTCCACAAGTCCCCATGTCTGTTGTCTGAGTCAGCTGCGCTGACCCCTCTAGGCACACTGGCCTGCTCTGCTGTCTG
>NW_007728980.1:143007-144589 GCF_000696425.1 Galeopterus variegatus | reverse complement strand
ATGAAAATGAATGACTTCCAGAAAAATAAGAAGACAGAACTATCAGATTAATTTTTTTTTTTCTTTAAAATGGAAACAAGGGAGGAAAAACTGTCAAGGATTTTCAGGATTCTAAATTGAACAGCTGGGTGGATGGTGGTACCTTTTATTAAGAACAAGAACTCCCAAAAGAAGCAAGTTTGAGGGTAAAAGGAGTGAAAATAATGTAATATGTGCACCTTGACTTGTATAGAAGATATCAGGAAAGTGGAGCTACCTGCTAGATGTATGTAAATATACACCTAGATCTCTTGGGCCACATCAAGCCTTAGCACAAGGATGGTGTGTGAAGCTCAGTGCTCAAGACTGAGTGGGAAACTAGGCATCTTATGTATATTAATACAATTTTCAGGAGGGCTATATGACTGTGTTTCTAAAATTTAACCACCTCTTAACTAAGAAATTCCATTTGTAGGAATTTATCAAGAAAAACACGAATTTGCAGAGACATATGAATAAGGATGCAGCTTACAAGCTTAGGTGGTTATAACAAAAACTTAGAAACAATCTAAATGAGTGTGAACAGTGTATTGGTTAGATAATTATGCTATGTCCAATCAATAATCAATTAAATATGAATCAGCTTTTAGAAAAAATAAGATCTACATGTACTGAATTCAGAAGCTGCCAAAATATTTTTGAGTGAAAATATACTTGTTTATAAATTTCACATAAATAATAGTTAGTACAAGTATTGATTAAGCCCTCACCATGTGCCAGGTATAGTTAGAAATGCTTGGTGTATATTAACTCAACAAATTTTTAGAACAACTCTATGGGGTAAGCAATATTACTTTCAGTTTACAAATGAGGAAACTAAGGTACAGAAAAGTGAGATAATTTGACTATTGTCACAAGCCAGTAAGTTGAGTGAAGTCTATAAACTGTCTAAGATGAAACTTTCTGCCTGCCCCAGAATGTGGGTCAGAAAAATTGAACAGTTACAGAACAGTCAAGAACATTACATTGACATGACTTGAGTTTGTGGACAAGGAGTAATAATTGCTAAAAATTTAATAATTTGTCACGCCTACAATAAATCGTGTAGCAAAATACACTAGACGGCTCAGATTGTTCTAGGGGTTGGAAAAGGTAGGCTTTCAACTATATACATACTTCCTTATTCTTTGAATTGGTGTGCTACAAGCAAATTTTATTTTTGTGTACAGCTAAAAAGAGAATAAAGAAGAAGAGAAACTGTGTTACAAATTCATTTAGGATCAGATACAAGTTAGCAAAAATCCTTCCATTCACTTGAACCACATTTAGTTCAATGCTTTCCAACCTCACCACTTACTTTGTACAGCTTGTCCGGTCATCAGCATCACTATTTAAGTAAAAACACTTCATTCCAAGATATGGACATAAAAGAGATAAAACTCATTTCTTCTTGAAGATTTTGTATTGAGTACAAGGAGGTATATACAGGGAAATCCACTTGGAGAAGAAAAACCTTGGTGCAGAGTTTTGGCAGACCTAGCATTATACAAGGGTACTTCAGAAAGTTCATGGAAAAACATAATTAAAAGACGATACAAATCTT
>NW_007728980.1:140705-142328 GCF_000696425.1 Galeopterus variegatus | reverse complement strand
CATTCCAAGATATGGACATAAAAGAGATAAAACTCATTTCTTCTTGAAGATTTTGTATTGAATACAAGGAGGTATATACAGGGAAATCCACTTGGAGAAGAAAAACCTTGGTGCAGAGTTTTGGCAGACCTAGCTTTATACAAGGGTACTTCAGAAAGTTCATGGAAAAACATAATTAAAAGACGATACAAATCTTTGCATGAACTTTTAGAAGACCCCTTGTATTTGCTGATATATGAACTGAGCTGAGAGTTGAGAGTAATCAGTGAGGAACCAACTAGCAGGAGGAAGAAAAAATACCTCCAAGGAATCAAATTTTAATCAGCACAAAAATTTAAATTACCATTTCTTTCAAAATGACATACCGTCAGCTACTGGACACAGCTCAAAAGTAAAAGAAAATTTGACAGAGGCTTTACTCTTATTCCCACAGTGCCTCTGTGATTTAATTATATTTTTTAAAAGAAAAATTTTTGACAGAAAGTGTTCTTTTCAAATAGAAGAAAGCTGTATTTGAAAGTGAATGGGAAATGAATTTTAGCTATAGTCTCTGAGACTGATATTTTTAAAGAGATTAGCTTTGGTGTATTGGGCATGACTTCCAAAGAAACACAAACACATTAGTTGTTTGAAAAATGAAGGGCATTATATTTATATTATATAAATACATATAATATGATTTTCAAGAAAGTCTTTTTAGGTAGTTTTGCATTTTTGTGCTTATAATAGAAAAAATATAAAGATGTAGATTATATATGAAAAAAAAATACTGGAAAAGACACTACCAGTACGCTGCTGGTAATATTGTATTATGTGGGTGGGGGGGGGATGATGGGTGCTTTCAGTCTCTTTCTTTTGACTTTTCTATTAAACAGATTTCTTAACAAAATAGGAAAATTTTCAGTAATTTATTAAAAACATGTATCATTGAAAGATGAAAAATATTTCTCTTAAAATACATACCAGGGTACTCCAAAAAGTTTGTGGAAAAAAATGGAATTGAAAGATAATACAAATCTTTCCATGAACTTTTTAAATACCCCCTCATATGGCATGATCTATTGATTCATAAAACACATTAAACAGAGTGAAGATCTCAGACTCTAAATTGCTCTGTCAGTGAGTGGACAAGACAAATGTCTGAGAGAAATCCAGAGATCAAGCTAGAGACAGAAAAAGAGCTCCGAGTAGGGAACCCCCCCACCCCTGCCACCCTGTCAAATTATGAATGCAATCATATTGCTTTCAATGAATGCATTTGAATTGCTTATACTCTTTCGTTAAAAGAACTAAGAATCTTTATTCTTAAGCACAGAAGTGAAAGGTTCTAAAACAATATTTTTGTAACTACTGCCTAATCTGCTCGTTTGTTACTGGAAAATGTGTAGAAAGGGAAGAGTCAGAAAACTTTCTGAAAGTTTTGAATAGACATCCCAGCATTTCACCAATAACTAAAAATATTAATTTATGTTTTCTCTCCCCCAGATTAAGTAGTAGTTAATGATTCTATCAGAAAAATACATTTCAAAAGTAGTGATATGAGATTTTGCATTCAGTTTTCTCATTCCTGGTTTATCGGATGCCTGCTGCATTACAGGCTATAGACAACTTCTTTCCCTGATG
>NW_007728980.1:138689-139493 GCF_000696425.1 Galeopterus variegatus | reverse complement strand
ATCCCAGCATTTCACCAATAACTAAAAATATTAATTTATGTTTTCTCTCCCCCAGATTAAGAAGTAGTTAATGATTCTATCAGAAAAATACATTTCAAAAGTAGCGATATGAGATTTTGCATTCAGTTTTCCCATTCCTGGTTTATCGGATGCCTGCTGCATTACAGGCTATAGACAACTTCTTTCCCTGATGTGATTTTTTTCCCCTCTTTTGTACAAGAAGACTCCTATGTATAATAGTGAATGAGAAAATATCTACTTGTGTTTCTCTTTACAATAGTAAGAAAAATTTTCTCAGTCCCAGAGTTTTTGCCCCATGACTGTATAATCATTGATCTCATAGAAGGTAAGACTTGTTTAACTCTTTGTGTTACTGTTTGCTATGGTCTGAATGTTTGTGTCCCCCTCAAAATCCATTTGTTGAAACCTAATCACCAAGGTGGTGATATTAGGAAATGCAGTCTTTAGGGAGGTGATTAGGTCATGAGGGCTCTGCTCTCTTGAGTGGAGTTAGTGTCCTTATCAGTGCCCTTATAAAAGAGGCCCCAGTTAGCTGCCTTGCTTTGCCCCATGTGAGGACACAGACAGAAGGCACCATCTATGAGGAATGGACCCTCACCAGACACTAAATCTGCTGTCACCTTGATCTTGGACTTTCCAGACTCTAAAATTGTGGGCAATACATTTCTGTGGTTTATAAATTACCCTCTCCGAGGCATTTTGTTATAGCAGCAGGAATAAACTAAGACATTATTTCACTTTTCTTCAGAAAATTTCCCCAAATTCCAGTATAGGCTCCAGTTA
>NW_007728980.1:136951-138573 GCF_000696425.1 Galeopterus variegatus | reverse complement strand
TAAGACATTATTTCACTTTTCTTCAGAAAATTTCCCCAAATTCCAGTATAGGCTCCAGTTATTGCAGGTTCAAATATAGCCTATTAGTAAAACTTTAGTCCATTTTCCTTAAGACTTTTTTAAATGTTTTTTTCCCCTCTTCAAATTTAAATTGTGGGGCAGCAAATGTTGATTATGGGCATCTGGTGCAGATTTGGGGGTAAAGGTATAACAAGAGTAATCACTCAAGGCAGGCATTTGACATTAGGGTCACCTGCAGGGCATTAATTCTGAGTTTGTTCCAAATGAATAAATAGATGATAAGGAATTAAAATTCTCAAGAAGAGTTAACACGTCCCTCAATCTCAATGGCTTTTTGTTTTCCCTTCTATGCAAAGGCTCTTTGTTTTCATGAGATACATTTTTACCTAAATGAAAGGGTTATATTTTCAGGTCATGATCGTACTTAGTGAAATTTCTGGCTGAATCTGATGTTCCTGATGAAATTAGAAGTGTTCAGAGAGAGAAAAATATACGTTGTAGTAATAATATTTCCCCTTCTTTTAAAAAAATGTAAACACTAATTTATATCTTGGGGGAGAAATCTACAAGCTTTCACATAGTGTCTAGGTAAATCTATGACACTAGGTACAAGTAGATGTTTGCTATTACAAGTGAATACATGGGTTACAAACATCCTGATTTTGGTATTTTAAGCAAATACACAAACTGTTATTGAAATATCAGATCAGACAAGGAAAAAAAACTAATACATGATTATGTGATCTAATGGAGGGAAGTAAAAATAAAATATTAGGAGGGAGAGCAAAATCAGCTTGAGCAAAAATGAATACATAATGATGAAGGTTAGAATCTTAGGATGAGCTGTGCATAGAATATTGAATATGATTATTTAGATGGTTTTGACANCTTATCTTGTAGCTTTTAAAAAAAATACACTTGCACATGATCAGAATTGCAGTCTAGGAATACTATAAGCAAGGTTTTCTTATGCTAAAACCCTTTTCATTATGTGGTCAGTGTGTTCATCAAAAAATTGATCACTAAGGAACAGAAACATAAGTTATATATCTGTTCTTATGTGACAACATTTCATTGGCTTAGCTGAGAAGAAAATAAATGAAGGTGAATAGTATAATAGCTGTAGTAGTTGCCCCCAAAACCATGCCTAAAATACTTAGCTATCTTTTTTTGGGGGGGGGGCATCAAAACAAAAAAAGAAGTAAAGAAAATTTCCTTCACTTAAGGTGATTTTCTGCCCTGCAAAATGTAATTGTTTACTTTAACCTAAATCCCAAGTTACTCATTTCATATAGTCAGATTTACTTTTAACTGATGTTTGACTGACAAATTGACAAATGCAATATTTATTGCTGAAAAAAGCCTCAGAAAAAGTATTGGTGTGCCATCTCTTTAGCCATTAGTCTTTGCTTAGGTAAGATCTTAATGTAATGGACAGGCCAATACCAGGTTCACCAGTGTATTGCTTCATCAAGCTATAATTGTCCAATACCTCTGCCCTATGGAGAGTTCTTTTAAGATCTACACCAAGTTATTTTTCATTTCTTCTAAATATTTTATTATATATTATAAATAAAATTATCAATAAAATAATGGGATAT
>NW_007728980.1:134693-136217 GCF_000696425.1 Galeopterus variegatus | reverse complement strand
AGTATTGGTGTGCCATCTCTTTAGCCATTAGTCTTTGCTTAGGTAAGATCTTAATGTAATGCACAGGCCAATACCAGGTTTACCAGTGTATTGCTTCATCAAGCTATAATTGTCCAATACCTCTGCCCTATGGAGAGTTCTTTTAAGATCTACACCAAGTTATTTTTTATTTCTTCTAAATATTTTATTATATATTATAAATAAAATTATCAATAAAATAATGGGATATACAACACATGAAAAACCTAAAGCAATAAGTGTTGATAAGCATCAGACACATTTTTCTCTTAACCTTGATCCTAGAGCTGTGTATGTGCATGCGTGTGCATGTGTGTGCATGTGTGTGTGTTTATATGTAACATCTTAGTGAGAAGTGAAGAATAGTTAACAACTCATATACTCATGCAGATATTTAAAACTAAAATATTATTCAGAGTCTAACCACACAACTCAACATTTGTCTTTGCCAGTAGCATATAGTGGTATTCTATAAAGTTATAGGGTTAGGCTCCATGTTTCACATACTAATGTTTTATATGCTCAACTATATTCTGGGTGTTCTGTGGACAGTTTTGAGCCTTCTAATTGTGTTATGCATTTTAAAATTTGATTTTTTTAAAAAAACAGATTAATTCAATTCTCAAGATAGAGACTTCTAGTTCCAGACAAGATGGAGTAAGCACAATATATTTTACTACTTCTGTTAATCACAATAAAACACTCTAGACAAAATATATAAGTCATCTATCAGAAAACTCTAAGAGGGGGAGAAAAGAAGGCATATTGGCTAGGGGCCTCAGGACTTAAGAAACGACATGTCAGTGTGTTTCATGTTTGTTTGTTTGTTCGTGTTTCTTGCATCCTGTTTGTCCTAACCTGAATGCCAGAGAGGTCCTTCATGCAGCAAAATGCCAACATAAAACAGCACCCAAGAAAAGCCAAAAAACTGGGAAAAGGGTGACCCAACAGAGCATAAACATTGTAACCATAGCTATTCTGGGGATGAATTCCACAAAAGAAAAGCTGTTTCTCCCCCAATCAAAAGATGGGGCAGTCAGGGGTCAGTAAGAAACACTCCTCCTCAGGGAAGCCCATGGGCAGAAACCTGTCTTCCACTTTCATCTCCACTTCAGTAAAGAGATGGCTTCCCTTTCCCATGGGGTCTATGCTTTGACCTGACTTCAAACTTCCATGAATTGAATAGGAGATGCCCCGTCCCAGCAGAGCCTGGGGTTGGAACTGTCTTCCACTCCCCACTGCAATAATAAGGCAACGGAACCACTTTCTACAGAGAAGTTTGGGAGAAGCGTATAAATATTAAGGGGTAACCTCCTCAGGTTTCTTTGTGGTGGTGGAACAGTTCCATATGATAATTATGGTGATGGTTACGTGTGATACAGTTTCACAGAATACAGTCCCTCTCCACCAGCAAAGGAACAAACAAACAAACAACTGAAGAATCTAAATAAGGACTGTAGCTGAGTTAATAAAATTATACCAAAGTCAATTCTTTAAAAAAAAAAA
>NW_007728980.1:127449-133779 GCF_000696425.1 Galeopterus variegatus | reverse complement strand
TATTAAGGGGTAACCTCCTCAGGTTTCTTTGTGGTGGTGGAACAGTTCCATATGATAATTACGGTGATGGTTACGTGTGATACAGTTTCACAGAATACAGTCCCTCTCGACCAGCAAAGGAACAAACAAACAACTGAAGAATCCAAATAAGGACTGTAGCTGAGTTAATAAAATTATACCAAAGTCAATTCTTTAAAAAAAAAAAAAGAAAAAATATACATGTATTGGTAGTTTATATATTTATATAATTTAGTGTATCAGTTATTCAATTCTAACTTACTTTAAACACTTTCTCCCCGAATATATGGAAACCAAAATAAAAATGTTATATGTAATAAATGTAATAAAAATTTTTAAAAAATGTTCTGATTTTGCTACACAGACTGATTTTCTTAAACTATTACTAAACCAACTGTGACTGAAGAGTGAATGTTTTTCCCTAACTTTCAAAATGTGGGTTCTTAATTTAAGATGAGTGACTATTTGAAAAGGAAAGTTTATTCTTTCCACCTGGATAATGCTAATTATGATTTACATGAGTGGAGTCATAGCCAGAAAATATTACAGGATAAGCTCAACTGGATAGGACATGGGAGAGGGAGATAAACTATGGATGCAAAAGCTTCATAAAGTGGTATTTAAAAGTAGCTAAAAATAAAAAAGGAGAAAGGGCATATTAAAATTATAAATAGCAGCATTAATACTGTAGTTTTTGTGTCATGCCTTTTCCCTAAGGAATAGAAAGTTTTCTCATTCAATCTCATCACTTCACTGATAGAGTTGTGTATTGATGTCTCTTTTCAAATGGCATAATTAAATGATGGAGTTTTTTAACATGCCCTGTCTCAGGCCACAGCAGAAATTATTAGTAGGGTCAGAGTCATAAATTAGGACCCGCGTTCTCCATTAAGTGTCTTGAACTCCACAGTTAAATGAGAGTATGTTTGTAGCTAAATCTCTGTCTGAACACCATTCTACTGAGTGAGCAATGGTTTATGCCAGAGTAACACCTCTTTCTTAGAAACATGGCTTCCAGAAAAATTTTCTGCCAGCACATTGTTACTCCATAAGCAACACACTCAGGCATTTTGTTTACTCTCATTTCATTTCTGCTCAAATAGTTTGGAGAAATTAAACACCTTTAGGTTACTGAATGTATTGAAGATGTCAAGAACTACTCATCGTGATGGATTAAGTTTCTTTATCCTAACCTTGTATATGCATTTCCCAAGGGAAAGATAATATCATTAATGGAATGTGTGCTTTCCTCCAATCTTTACTTACTTTCTTCTTTCTGTTTCAAATCTGTGGAGTAGTTTCCGAAGACCACCATTCTTAAATCCCTGAAAATGGGCAGCTGGGGCTCCCACAGTGATGACATCATAGAGAGCATCTGGAACAGAAACAGACAAGGGGATGGATGCTTTGCGAACATTTATCTGCAGCATGCTGTTTGCATTGAAACACACATACTGTGGGAAGTTTGAGAAATTATTCTGTTTAATTTTGCAGGAATAACTACGAACTTGCATCTCAAGGGGGCAGGAGGAGCTAATCAATCTTTCTAAAAGCCACCTGTGCACCTAAACAAGTTTTAATATTTCCCTGATTTATGACTACATCTTAATTACACACTACAGTGTAGAACAGTATGTTCTCATTCTTCTATATACTTACTGAGATAACATGTTAATTGCTCTTTTGTGTATTTTACTAATATTTCCCTGATTTATGACTACATCTTAATTACACACTACAGTGTAGAACAGTATGTTCTTTCATTCTTCTATATACTTACTGAGATAACATGTTAATTGCTCTTTTGTGTATTTTACTTTATTAAGTTTTGCCTCATTTAATTTGAGATCATATTGAAATTCAACAATAATGAACAATCTCTCAACCAAATTTTACAAAGAAAAGAGCCAAAATATTAATGCATTTTGGCTCAAAGGCAGAACAGCACCAGTGCATTTTTAAAAATATCTATGCAGGGTAGTTTCCTGCTGGTCTATACTAAATATTACACAATTTCGGATGCATGTTTTTGCAATTTCCCTAGAAAACAGAGAAAGAATACACAAAACGTCTCTCGATCTATTTTCTAGTGAGATACTTTGCTTTTGTAATAAAAATCCATACATTTAAATCAAAATTCAATCCTTTGATCTTGAAAGCCATTAAGTTTGCTGCATATTAAGTTTATGACTTCAAAACCTACCATCATTTTTACATTCTAATGAAAAGTATCCCTGTAAGGAGGAAGACAGAATGAATGCTTTTCTGTTACACTACATTTTATTTGAGAAACCTAGTTTCATAGTAGATTCTTTTTAAATTGATTTTGGTATTGACACATTTGTTGTTTCTCGGATTTCATTTACTGGGGAAATAAGAATTATTTTATTAGCTTCAGGTAAACACCATAATTTCTTCAGAGTAGTTCAATCCAGATGTATCTGAATTTTTTTTTAATAAAAAAAAAATGTCTTCAAATGAAAGACTTCAACAGCGCTTCAGGAATCGTAAGGTCACAAGAGAAAGAATACAAACCAAACCAGCCTATCAATAAGGAATATAGTGAACAATCACTTAATAGATCACTGTGGTGGTAATCTCTTGCCCTTTTAAGAAGTTACTAATAAACTAGAAGTCAGCTTTTCTTAAGATAGCAGAATATTAGATTGGTAAGAAATTTAAATGTTTTCTAGTCCAGGGGATTTTAATCTAAAAAGGGTTAAGGAACAGGCTTCAGGGTGTCCATCGATGTGTATAAATTGTTGGAGTACCTCAGTTCTCTCACAGAAAGGGGTCATAGCTAATTCAAAGGGGTAATGAGATCACCCCAAAATTACCAACACTAAATTCTAGTCTACATTTACTCATCTGATAGGAAACCTGAGGACCTTGAGAAGATAACTCCTCTGTCTAAAGCCCCAAAGACCTAACACCCAGGGTCTTCTGACTTTTCACCCAGGAATGAAGAGCCAGTGTTACCTGGGGGTTTAAGTTACTTATTGAAGCCAGAGTTCCTGGCTTTGAATCCTGGGTCTGCCACTTATACATTGTGTGGCATTGGCAAAATTATTTAACTTCCCTATATCTCAGTTTCCTCAGCCATAAAATGGAGTTGGAAGTAGTTAACAGTAATAAGCATTCAGTAAATATTATATGTGATTATTTTCCCTATGAGAAGCAATTCCACCAATAAAACAAAGAATAGTGACATTTAAAATTTTGCTTATTTCCCTATAAAAATAAACTTTTCAGCCTAAAAGGGAAAGTGATATAGAGGCTCAGTCTTCTGAATAGAATCAGTTTCTGTGTTAATACAAAAAAAANCATTCTTCTATATACTTACTGAGATAACATGTTAATTGCTCTTTTGTGTATTTTACTTTAAGTTTTGCCTCATTTAATTTGAGATCATATTGAAATTCAACAATAATGAACAATCTCTCAACCAAATTTTACAAAGAAAAGAGCCAAAATATTAATGCATTTTGGCTCAAAGGCAGAACAGCACCAGTGCATTTTTAAAAATATCTATGCAGGGTAGTTTCCTGCTGGTCTATACTAAATATTACACAATTTCGGATGCATGTTTTTGCAATTTCCCTAGAAAACAGAGAAAGAATACACAAAACGTCTCTCGATCTATTTTCTAGTGAGATACTTTGCTTTTGTAATAAAAATCCATACATTTAAATCAAAATTCAATCCTTTGATCTTGAAAGCCATTAAGTTTGCTGCATATTAAGTTTATGACTTCAAAACCTACCATCATTTTTACATTCTAATGAAAAGTATCCCTGTAAGGAGGAAGACAGAATGAATGCTTTTCTGTTACACTACATTTTATTTGAGAAACCTAGTTTCATAGTAGATTCTTTTTAAATTGATTTTGGTATTGACACATTTGTTGTTTCTCGGATTTCATTTACTGGGGAAATAAGAATTATTTTATTAGCTTCAGGTAAACACCATAATTTCTTCAGAGTAGTTCAATCCAGATGTATCTGAATTTTTTTTTAATAAAAAAAAAATGTCTTCAAATGAAAGACTTCAACAGCGCTTCAGGAATCGTAAGGTCACAAGAGAAAGAATACAAACCAAACCAGCCTATCAATAAGGAATATAGTGAACAATCACTTAATAGATCACTGTGGTGGTAATCTCTTGCCCTTTTAAGAAGTTACTAATAAACTAGAAGTCAGCTTTTCTTAAGATAGCAGAATATTAGATTGGTAAGAAATTTAAATGTTTTCTAGTCCAGGGGATTTTAATCTAAAAAGGGTTAAGGAACAGGCTTCAGGGTGTCCATCGATGTGTATAAATTGTTGGAGTACCTCAGTTCTCTCACAGAAAGGGGTCATAGCTAATTCAAAGGGGTAATGAGATCACCCCAAAATTACCAACACTAAATTCTAGTCTACATTTACTCATCTGATAGGAAACCTGAGGACCTTGAGAAGATAACTCCTCTGTCTAAAGCCCCAAAGACCTAACACCCAGGGTCTTCTGACTTTTCACCCAGGAATGAAGAGCCAGTGTTACCTGGGGGTTTAAGTTACTTATTGAAGCCAGAGTTCCTGGCTTTGAATCCTGGGTCTGCCACTTATACATTGTGTGGCATTGGCAAAATTATTTAACTTCCCTATATCTCAGTTTCCTCAGCCATAAAATGGAGTTGGAAGTAGTTAACAGTAATAAGCATTCAGTAAATATTATATGTGATTATTTTCCCTATGAGAAGCAATTCCACCAATAAAACAAAGAATAGTGACATTTAAAATTTTGCTTATTTCCCTATAAAAATAAACTTTTCAGCCTAAAAGGGAAAGTGATATAGAGGCTCAGTCTTCTGAATAGAATCAGTTTCTGTGTTAATACAAAAAAAATGAAAAAAGACAAATCATCATACACTGCAACATGATATGCTGCATTTCTGCCAAAACCCGGGTGGCCAGCAATACCAACAATATACAGTAGTGACTAAAAATATTATTCAGCCTTTTAAAAAACAAGGAAGTCCTTCCATTTGTGAGAACATGAATGAACCTAGAAGACATCGAAATAAGCCAGTTACAGAAGGACAAATACTGTACCTATATGAGGTATCTAAAATTTTAGTCAAACTCATAGAAGCAGAGAGTATCATGTTGGTTGTCAAGGGATGAGACAAGGGGAAACAGGAAGTTGTTATTCAATGGGTACAAAGTTTCAGTTATGCCAGATGAATAAATTCTAGAGATCTGCTGTATAACATAGTGCCTATAGTTAGCAATACCATACCGTGAACCTAAAAGTTTGGTAGTAGGGTAGATTTCATGTTACATGTTCTTAAAACAACAACAATAGCAAACAAACAAAAAACCCAAAGGGACACCTGTAAACTTTTAGAGGTGAGAGATGTGTCTATTACCTTGACTGCTTCAATGGTTTCATGAATGTATGCCTATGAACAAACTCATCAAATTGTGTACATTAAGTTTTCTGTATATCAATTATACTTTAGTAAAGCTGTTTTTGTTTTTGTTATTTAACATAAAAAACAAAATAGCATACGTATGTCTATGTATGCATATGTCTTTGTCTTAAACAAAACAGCATACGTATGTCTCACTAAGCCCAAACTAAATGCACTCCTAATTCATCTTCCAAAGAATATTGCCTGTATAGCCTCTTCACTGGATTTAAAAAAAGCCCATGGCCTTTCCAGCACCATTCAACAAGAGGGGAAGAATAAAGGAGGGGAAATCTAAGCAGAAAGAGACAGAACTCTTAACTAATGGAGATTTAAATTACTTTAAAAAAACTTTTTCCAAATTTGCAAAAAAATTTGGCCACAAACATGTTGACAGAACTCCTTGGAGTGCCTTGTAAGAGACCCATACAAATTAAGGGCCCTGAAATTTAAGCTTTATTAGCCTCATGGTGAGTCTGTCTCTTCAATTCATAATTTCAGCATCCTCCAAAGCTACTTTCTAGGAACAGAAACTTTCTCTATTCTTCCACGTCACTGCTCATGGGAATTTTAGTCATCTATAAAGGAACCCCTAGAGACTGTGAAGTAGCAGGTAAAGGAAGAGAAGCAAGTTGTATTAATAGTATCCTTTCCACATGACAAAGAACTGATTATTTATTTTTGAATCTAAAAGAGGGAGTTTTTGTTTCTTGAATACGTCTGTAGTATAACTCCTAAAGTTATGAACAAGCTGTTATGTAAGTTCAGACTTTCACTTCTTTCCAGTCTATTTTCTACTTACAAACTCATCCCTTTTAGGGTTTTGACACAATTTTTACTGAGGACTATAAACTCTCCATCAC
>NW_007728980.1:89749-127365 GCF_000696425.1 Galeopterus variegatus | reverse complement strand
CATGACAAAGAACTGATTATTTATTTTTGAATCTAAAAGAGGGAGTTTTTGTTTCTTGAATACGTCTGTAGTATAACTCCTAAAGTTATGAACAAGCTGTTATGTAAGTTCAGACTTTCACTTCTTTCCAGTCTATTTTCTACTTACAAACTCATCCCTTTTAGGGTTTTGACACAATTTTTACTGAGGACTATAAACTCTCCATCACTGGCTAGGTTCTGACCTCTTCCAAAGGAAATAATCCAATTCCTAAGCACCTTATGGAGGTCTTTGAGTGAAGGAAATTTTTTTTACCTCTTTTTTTGTTTTGATGCCAGAGTGGAACACCAGCCTGCGAGAGCTGAAGTATAGCCTGAGACCAGGAAAGCCATAGGAGCGGAGCTGCCCAAGGACTTGGGGACCCAACCACCAGGGTGCAGTGGACTTTGAACATGAAGTCAAGGTACATGATTCACCAGCTTTGATATTTAATGCCTGCCCTGCTGGGCTTGCTTAAGACCTGTTACCCCTTTGTACTATTTCTCCCTTTTTGGAATGGGAATATGTTCCCTGTGTTTATCCCACCATTATATCTTGGAATTAGATAACTTGTTTTGAATTCACAGATGATAATTTGAACTTTGGACTTTTGAGTAGAAACAAGACTTTGGGAATGAAATGAATGTATTTGTATATGAAAAGGACATGAGTTTTAGGGGGTAAGGGGCAGAATGCCTTGGTTTGAGTGTCCCCCCCAAAACTTGATCCCCACAGTGACAGTGTTAAAAGGCTGAGAAATCCTGTTATGGTAATTGAAAGGTGGGGCTTTGAAGAGGTGATTAGATTGTAGGATCATGCCACAGTGAACAGATTAAAAATGGGGTCATGGGTGTGATCTGGAGGGCTTTAAAAAGAGAGTGAATAAGGAGGTTAGGCTGTCTCTGCTCCACTATTTTCACAATGTGATGCTCTGCCACCACTGTTGCCACCACCAAGGCCATCATCAACTGTGTTCCTTGGACTTTGGACTTCCCAGCCTTGGAAACTGTAAGCAATAAATTTCATTTTCTTTATAAATCACCCAGTTCCAGGTATTTTGTTATAAGAAAACAGAAATGAACAAATATGTGATCTTACAGGCCAAACAAAAGCTTGTAATTTGTAAAAATCAGAAAGATGATTAAGCTGACGTCACCTATATTATCCTAATGTTCCTTCATTCACTAGACAAACACACCCTTGAACATATACTATTTTCATGGGCTACCTTGATTACTTGTGAAAATTTAAAATTAGAACATAAAATGTATTAGAGTTGATCTAATTCTCATATATCAGGCCTCAAGATGATTTTAGTATGATTTACTGCAGCACCACTCAAGCAAGCACACACTTAAATTGTAAACAAAATTAATTTTTATCTGTGACCTTAATTACATTTCCTCCCCTGGCATCATTTCCATTTTTATACATTACTTATTTCTTCTTTCTTTCATTCTTAAATTACTTCTCTCATTTTATACTTTCCTTTTCCTGCTTTCTCCTACTTCTTTTTCTTATTTTTGCCCATTTTCATACTCACAATTCTCATTTCTTATTGCTCTGTTCTTAAATTCTGTCTCACCTTTGGCTCCCTTCCCTCTCTGCCCCACGCTGGAGTCCTCTGCCTCAGAGGGCCAATGTCTTATTTACAATCCCCAAAATTACTCATAACTTGCCAACTTTCTTCCAAATCCTCATCTATTTCTTAATTTTAGTAACTTTCCCACTTCTTTCTTCTATAAATTCATAATATAGGCAAAGCTACATTATATGTCTGTAAAAAGAAGCAGCAAGAAAAAAAATCTGAAGAAAAAGTTTCTCTGGCTTAAATCATTCCATGATTCATATTCCTAACTCAAAATAATTAATGGAAAGATATTTTATGTATTCTGTTAAGATGTCAGAATATAAAAAATAAATAGCACAACTAATTAAATGTATTTTCTTTAATCCTGTTCCAATTCTCAAACCCTCCTGACGCTCCTCCCATTACCTAGACTGCCTTTTCTTCTTTCACCTTCCCCTTCTCCACACTTGCAAATTTTGCATTTATGTCTAGTTCAGTTCCTACACTGAGACCTTTGTGTGATCTACCCAGCAGAAAATATTTCTTCCTTTGTGCTATCATAGTCCTAAATCCATAACTTTATCATAGCTTTCACTACTATGTTGCATAAAATAATGTTGATAATTACTGCATTTTCATCTCTAAGCTTCAAACAATTTAAATACAGGCATTGTGCATTTAATGTCTGCATCTTCCCCCAAACATAAATCATAGTAATATGCTTGCTGTAAGTGCTCAAGAAGTCAATAAATAAATAAACATAAATATTTTGAGGCCTAGGTCAGTTTGTCTTGTTTGTCTTTGGATCATACACAGAATTACTGTCCTTAATTGAAGAATAAAAAATTTAGATACGCCATGGAAAAAAAGCATAGTAAAATCTGGATGTGTATGTGTGTATACATATATATATTCTGGAATTCTGGATCATATTCTATAAAAATAACAAAGAGCTTATGACTGACTAAATTACTATCAATGTTTCCACAAAAT
The DNA here is from genome assembly GCF_000696425.1 of Galeopterus variegatus. NCBI lineage: Eukaryota > Metazoa > Chordata > Mammalia > Dermoptera > Cynocephalidae > Galeopterus > Galeopterus variegatus. The sequence goes on along the minus strand of NW_007728980.1, from coordinate 124,784 downwards.
TTGAATTAAAATTAATAAGCTGTCTAAAACAGGAATAAGTATAGATTCCTTTACAAAAAAAGGTTTTATTGCTGATTGAATATTTCTTAAAGTTGCTATTTTTGAGATAAATTTAGACTTTGAGATAAGTTGAGAAATTAGAACATAGTTTGTGTCTACCCTTCACCCAGGTTCCACTTAGGTTAATATCTTTCATAACCATAGATTAATTATCAAGTCTAAGAAATAAAGCAAAGAGTGTATTCAGATTGATTTTTCTGTTAACAGTCCTTTTCTCTTTTATGATCCCACATTTTGTTCACCTGTCATGTCTTCTCAGGCTCCTCTAATCTATCACAGTTTCTCACTTTTTCATTGTCTTTCATGACCTTGACATTTTTGGAGGGTACTGGTTAGTTATTTTGTAGAATTTCCCTCAGTTTCGGTTTGTCTTACGTTTTCTCACAATTAGATTGAGGTTCTTCATTATGAAACAGGACACCACAGAGGCCACATGCCCTTCTCAGAGAGTATAGTTGATATGCATATGCAATATTTGGGGGAACAGACTTTGGGACTATGCAAATATCCTGTTTCTGCTTAAACCTTCACTCACTAATTTTAGCATTCATTGATACATCTTGCCTGTAGCAATTATTACTGTTGCATTCGAATGGTGATTTTGTTTCTCTCATTCCTCATTTATTTACTTGAATTATTCTAGAGAAAGAGTTAACCTTCTCCTTCGTTCATTTATTCATTCAGTTACTTGTTAATATCCATATGAGTTCGTGAGTATTTTTTTCTTTCGTTTATGATCCAGTAATATCTATATGTTCAACTTATGCCAGCTTTGAATATTGGGGGCTCTTTCAGGTTTGTTCCTGAACCCTTTATACATGCCTTTTGTGTATTTTTATGTCACTTCCTTACTTTCTGGGACCACAACATGCTCCCGGCTCATATCTTTGCTGCCCAGCCATGGAATCAACCAGTTTTCCAAGAAACTGTGTTTTTTTTCCATAAGACAATGGTGTATAGAAATCAAGCATTGAGGGCTAGTTATGCTCTTTGCTACTGGGGTGTGGCAGATTTCCATCCCTTACAGGGGATAGAGCTAGTCAATATATATACATATCCTAACTAGTGAAGATATGCATCTATATTTACATCTTTACCTTCTTATCCATCTATCTATCTATACTAACAACAGCAACAACATGAGTCTATTCAGATACCTCTGACTTCAATACATGGGATTCATTCTAAGGTTACTTGTTATTTATTTGTAACTTCCTTCTCTGGCATTAAGAAACTTGACTCTCATTATCAACATGTTTACATATTTGGTCAATCCTAGTATACAAATAAAGTATCTTTGGGATTGTTCACTCATACCCCTGTAAGAGACAAATATACCAACAAGAGCATCGTGTTTGTAATCTTTTTTTACTTAGTCTTATAATATCCAGTATTTTCCAACATCTATTTTGATCAAATCCTTCCTTTCTCATTCTTTTCAAAGTTATTCTTTTTCTCATTTTGTTTATCATTTATTATCATTTTAAACAGTACAATAAAGTAAGTTAAAAATAAAAAGCAGGTGGGGAATATAAAATTCTAGGGATGACCTACATACTAATAAGCAGCAAAACAATCAGAATTTGGAAAAAAAAAAAAAAAAAACAGGCATAGTTATATGTTCTTAAAGGTAAAGGTGCCTGGAAGGAAAAAATAGGAGAAAAGTCCCCCGAAACATTCTTCTCCTTTGGATTTCACAGAATAAACTTCAAATCGGCAAACTAGTCCAGCTAACAGAAATGTACTACTTTGCCTAATTCTAGAAAGGCAATTTCCTTACCTCCCAACCCAACCATGACATCCCATTACCATCGAGAGGTTTTCCTACATAGGCACTTAGGGTCAATGTGTGAATACTGAGGAAGCAAACAAGGTCTCTCTCTTGCCACTCTCACTTTTCTGTAATGACTTTAGATTCTGTTCATCTTGCTCAGAACCTTCTTTAAAAAGTTTGGATTTTTACATGCATATTTTGTAGAGTTCAAAGAATTTGAGTTGAAATAGCCTTTGTACATTTCAGGTCTTCAAAAAATTGCTTTGAAGTTTTGAACTTTTAACTTTGATAGCCCAAGAACGACTCTGAAGAAAACAATTGGAAAGTAGCTGCTGAATGTTATTCTCAGAATTGACATGAATTTATGCCAAAGGAAACAGCTGTGCTCTCCAGCTAAGGGTATGTTTGGTATTTCACACAGTCGGAAATAAGAACACAACGTGTATAGTTGTGTAATCTGTAACTTTAATTGAGATAGTTTCTATCACAATTAAAATGGATCATTAAAATTTTTTAAATACCAACATTTTCTATAGAAATTAAAAAATTATTACAAGTATTTTAGGGAGTCTTCTTAAATTTTTCAATCATTCATTTGATAATTATCAGTTACCATTACCTAAATGTTGGAACAGCTAGGTTTATCTCTTTAGACCCCATTCAGCCTTGGATTTCACTTACAATTACTATAAAAATAGTAGACTGATCTATGTAGACTATGTGATGTATTTCCTTGTCTCTTTAGTTAACAAAGAGTGATATACACTTAAAGTACCATGTTCATTCTTAGCTGGGGCTGTTGTACTCTTTTAAATCTAGAATTAAGCACAATTGATTGTTCTCCTCTAGGAGAGAAGAAATACATGAAAAAAAAGTCAATAAGAAATAAAATTAAACTTCTCAGGTAGCAATCTGATCAGTAAGATTTATATTATCTTTTCTTTTTTTTTTTTTTTGTCTTTTTTGTGACCGGTAAAGGGATCACAACCCTTGTTGTGGTGTCGCCCGCACCGGGCTCAGCCAGTGAGTGCACCGGCCAGTCCTATATAGGATCCGAACCCGTGGCGGGAGCATTGCTGCGCTCCCAGTGCTGCACTGTCCTGAGTGCGCCACGGGGCCGGCCCTATATTATCATTTTTAAATCCCTTTTATCCTGATCTTTAAATTATGTATCTTCATGATTTGAACAGCCCTTAACTGAGTATAATAAAAGCCCTCAGATTTTTGTGTCCAAGAGACAATTATAAAAATCTAGGTGGAAATTTTTTTACAGAAAATCTACACAAAAAAATTAAAGATCCTTTTACTTTCTTAAAAATAAAAATCTATATGTCTTCCTTCTTTAACATTTTATAGTATCTCAAAAATTGTCTTTGGCTTTGTGAAAATGGCATAGTATACAATGTAATGTGTAAGTAAAATTTAAGCTGCTGAGTCTCATCAAGCTAAAGATACCAGGCTGGTCTGAGATTTAATAATAGAGCTACCTCCTAGCCTTTTAAAAAGCCATTTAATAATAGAAATGAGATAATACCTTGGTTTTTTCCAGAAGATCTCTTTAAAATTTCTGCAACTATATAACAGTGTTAATGGGGGGAGAAAAAAAATGCAGACATGCTGATTTCATACCAAGGAACAATTTAAGCATAATCCATGACTTCAAAATGGCATGCAAAATGGCCTCAACACAAATTTCAAGGCTAGTGGGATTTTTTAAAAAAATGTTTCAAAATAGTCGAAGCAATTTGGCATCGTCATTAAAAATATGTAAAGGTAATTATGCTTCATGGATGAGGTAATGCTCCCAAGCTCTTGAGATACGGAAATCAAGGAACACTAATAGGTCCTCGTGTTTGCTCCATCCCTCAGTGTAGAGATGAGAAGATGAAGGACCAAAGAGCTCAGCTGACTTATCCACAGTTACACAATAAATTGGGCCAATACTGCACCTATTCTAACTGAAGCTTCATGACATAAAATAATTTTATTTTGTTTTTAAATATGCATTAGTTAAGGTCCTTTCCATAGAAATTCACAGAGCCTTGCTTGTGATGCCTGAAAAACAAGCAAACAAAAACAACAGTAGGGGGTAGGGGTGGCTGCTTTTCACTCATCACACACCAAGGGCAGGCCCATTCCCTGTGGCCTCAAATCAGACAACAAAAAGCTGTTGGAGACCCTCTCTGTCTCCCTTCTGTTTCTGTGGTCTGCTTAATTACGGTATCTCTGATTTTCCTTCCCCCTGAAAGAGATGGCCAGTTTTGGCTTCCCTAGAACATAGAGTTACATTTATGAGCAGATTGTCTCTGAATCCAGAAGCTGAATCCATGAGAGAAACTCAATGGATTCAGCTTGGGTCCAGTACTCACCTCAGCCTCTGTTGTTTTGAGCTTATACCATGTGTCAGGCACTGTGATCATTCAATCAGCTACATGGAAGGGGCCAGGCTCACAAAACAACAACAACAACAACAAAAAAAAAACGATGGGTATATATCTAATATTTACAAAGCATGTTTAAAGTTAGCCATGCATTAATAATGCAGAGTTACATACATATTGGAGTGTTTTAGTTCTATAAATTGCTACAGATCTATAAACTATGTCTGCTCTGTAAAAAAAATTGCTTTAATTTGAATTCATTAAATTTTATAGCAAAATATAATACTTTATTATTGTATATCTACAATATATAAAATAATTAAAACAGAATATTATAATGTTATAGGGATCTATATAATATTCACAACTGATGTTTAATGAAAATAAAATTTATTGAAGTATACTGAAGCAGGAACTTATGTTTTTAATTCTGGGGGTTTTGTTTTTGTTATTGGTGTCACTGCTATCTAAGATCTCTATTGTGGTGAGTATTCTATTTGTTGCACTTAATTTAAGTAATGAAAAGGATGAAAAATTAACTTAATGAGTCTGGGGGCACCTGAAGTTAACCAGAGGCTATTTTATTTGTCCATATGAGACATAACTTTAGTTCTGCTCAGTTACCTGTTTCACGAGCTAGACATTAGCCTTCTATTTGGTGAATCTGCCTGCTATTGTTTATAAAGATGACTCTCCAAATATAGCTGGCTTATTAATCAATTGTAGACACAATTTGCTAATGGTAAGAATGAAAAAAATAAATGTAACTACATCCAAATAACTCACCAGTGAAATACTAGTGCTTTGCCAATCTTACTTGCATCATTACCTTGCAAAATGTTCTCTATAATGCAGCCAAACATTCAAATCAATAGCCACAAATCTTAAATAAATTTAACTGCAGTTCAAAATGTTAAATATGTGTTACATGAGCAAGCAGAAAATTTGGTTCACTACCTCTTATTACAACTTTTAACCTTTTTATTTTGCTATTAAGAAAACTGACACCCAGAGAGGTCAAATAACCTGGTCAAAGAAGTAAGTGGTAGGGCCATGAAATTTCAGTGCAGTTTTCTATCCCTATTACAACATGTAGCTGATGATCTAGTCTATAAAAAATCTACTTCATCTGAACTCCAGTTTCTCAAAAGTTATCAGACCCTCTCTCTGTCTCTCTTCTGCTTTTGTGGTCTGCTTAATTACTGTATCTCTAATAACTTTTAGACTTATACAAACAACTATTTTTAAAATATAAGCTTGACAATTTATCATGTTGTGTAAATGATATGTATATATATGATAAACATGGACAGCTTTGGAAAAAAATCAGTATGCAGGGCAATTCAGTACCTTTCCCATTAACTTGCCTCTTAGGATATCTAGGCTTTTCCTACATTTTCTTCTTAGGTCTTCAAAAAGAAAAAATTCTTTCTGCTAACTACCTTGTCAAAAATCCTCTAGTTTATATGGGTTGTTTCCTAGGATCTGTAACATTAAAATCTTCCTTTTCTTCTATCGCTTGATATTTGTCATCACAAATAAGAAATTCCTTTCTATATCCTGTTATGGATTTACTTCTTTCCCTCCTCTCCCCACAAAAAAAGGTAGCTCAGAATGTGACCTTATTTGGAAATAGAGTCTTTAAAGATATAATCAAGTTGAAATCAAGTCATTAGTGCAGGCCCTGGTCCAATATGACCTTAAAGTGGTGTCCTTATAGAGGAAAATTGGACATAGAGACAGACATGCACAAAGGGAAGAGGACTGAAGACACACGGGACAACGCCATGTGAAGCTGGAGGACTGGCATGATGCAAACCACCAGAAAGCAGAAAGAGGCCCGGGAAGATTCCCTGTAGGTTTCGGAGGGAGCACAGTCCTGCCGACACTTTGATTCTGGATGTCCAGCCTCCAGAACGGTGAGGCAATAAATTTTGTTTTTTTTTAGCTGACCCAGTGTGTGGTGCCTTTTTAGGGTGCCATGGGAAACTGATACATATCCCCAAACTAATTAGAAGAAACTTTTGTTCACTTTTTAAAATTTCTTTCTTTTGCTTGCAGTTTCTTCCTTTCAAATCAGAGAATCATAAACTAAATATATTTTCTTCATCCTACCTTACTCTAGTCTATTTTTCAGATAGTACCTTGGAAAAAAGCCTAACATAGATGGTTCTTTAATTTCCCAGAAAGAAGTTCAAAGTAAAAGGCCACTTAGATAATAATTTCTTTTGTTTGGTGGAAGAATTTTAAGGTGCATCACCAAATATTTGGATGCTTAATTAAAGATGAATTCATGTCAATTTTGCCCCATTCATCTGGTATGACATTGCCATCCACACATGGCAATAACAAAAATTATCTTTTCCCCTTATTGTCTTATTCCATCAGTCATTAAATACTTGCATGTGATGATTTCCCTAAAATGTCTTTCTAAATCATCTTTACTCTAAACCTCGCTATTTCCTTAGTTCAAGACTTCATTGTCTCTTAATAGGTTCTTAGCTGATCACATTTCTCCAGTTTTTATAGTTCTGATCCATTTTGTTCCAGTAATGACAAATGCCACATGTATAATAAAACTACTATATTACATAATTCTAGGTGTTTTACATACTCTAACGTAATCAGAAATAAAAACAAACTTGCTTAGAAAGCTTAGATAACAGTCTCTGGCCATATATAAAAAGTGGTAGGACCTACAATTCAAACCCAAGTCTGTTACAATCCAAAATATGTAAATGTTTTACTATATCATAAAAGTCCTTTCATACTGGCTATTAGAAAAAAAAATGTTGGCTGTCAGATAGCTCTAAGTATTTTAAAACCATTACATATTGTTAAGTTCAAACTATTGACATACTGTCAGTAATCAAGGAGGAACTCACCCTCTTAGCCTGTGTGTGCTGCTATAACAGAATACCACAGACCTTCACGTATAAAGAACAGAAATTTATTCTCTTGTATTTCTGGAGGCTTGGGGGTCCAGGATGGAGGCCCTGATATCTGATGAAGGCCTCTTACTGCTTCCTCACATGGCAGAAGGCAGAAGGGCAAGGGAGGATGAATGTGTGTCCCCACACAACAGAAGAGTGAAAAGGATAAAACCACTGCCACACACCTTTTCTTAAAAATTAAATTAAAAAATTTTATGCAGTACAGAGTTATATTTCAATACATATATACAATGTGTAATGATCAAATCAGGGTAATTAGCATATACATCATTATGCAAAAATGTATTATTACTTTGCGATGAGAGAATTTGAGCTCCTCTTTTAGCCAATTGAAAACATATAATAAATTATTGTTACTTATAAACACTTAGCACTAATGTAGGCCACTAAAACTTATTTTTCCTATGTAGCTCTAATTTTATATCTGTTAACCAATCTCTCCCTATCCTCCCCTCTCCCACCCTCCCAAGCCTCTAGTAACCACAATCCTAGTCTCTACTTGTATAAGCTCAAGTTTTTGCTTTTTTAGCTCCCACATGTAAGTGAGAACCTATGATATTTCTCTCTCTGTGCCTGACTTATTTCACTTAACATACTATCTTCCAGATTCATCCACGTTGCCACAAATGACAGGATTTTATTCTTTTTTATGGCTTGGTAGTATTCCATTGTGTATATATCACATTTTTAAAAAATTCTTATTCATTCATCTATTGAACTAACTTTTGTCAAAGGCACCAAAAATATACAGTAGGGAAAGGACAATCTCTTCAATAAATGGTGTTGGGAAAACTGACTATCCATATGTAGAAAAATGAAAAAAGACCCCTACTCTTACCACATACCACAATCAACTCAAAATGGATTACAGACCAAAATTTAAGACCTGAAACTATAAAACTCACAGAAGAAAACATAGGAGAAACACTCCAAAACATTGTGCTGGGCAAAAATTTTAGAGAAGACTTCTAAAGCACAAGTAACAAAAGCAAAAATAGACAAATGGGACTATATCAAACTAAAAATCTTCTGCACATCAAAGGAAACAATCAAGTGAAGAAGCAGCCTGAAGAATGAAAGAAAATATTTGCAAACTATTCATTCAACAAGAGATTAATATCCAGAATATGCAAGGAACTTAAACAACTCAACAGCAAAAAAGAAAAACAAATCTTATTAAAAAATGGGCAAATGATCTGAGTAGACATTTCTTAAAATAAGACATTAAAATGGCCAGCAGGTATATGAAAAGATACTCAACATCGTAAGCCCTATCTATAAATTTATAACAGCATTAATCCATTCAGAAGACATAGTCCTCATGACCTAAACATCTGCCACTGGCCCCACCTCCAACACTGATGCATTGGGGATTAAGTTTCCAACACATAAATTTTGGGGGACACATTAAGACCACAGCAGCTCCTGCATGCCTTGGTCAATTCATCTCATTTTTCTTTCATTTGACATAATTTGTGGTAAACGATACTCAACATCGTAAGCCCTATCTATAAATTTATAACAGCATTAATCCATTCAGAAGACACAGTCCTCATGACCTAAACATCTGCCACTGGCCCCACCTCCAACACTGCTGCATTGGGGATTAAGTTTCCAACACATAAATTTTGGGGGACACATTAAGACCACAGCAGCTCCTGCATGCCTTGGTCAATCCATCTCATTTTTCTTTCATTTGACATAATTTGTGGTAAATGGAACCTAAATTAAAATTTAAAATATTTAATAAGGCTTACCAAATATAATAAAATCATACATTAGAATAATTCTCACTTAAACTCACACATCAGCTGGTTGTGTATATATGATTGGTATGAACACAAAAAAGTTTAATTTTTTTGATTATAAAACTTCAGACAATTCTAAAGCAGAACAAAGATTCCATTTTAACTTGTTTTAAAATCACTTTACCGAGGTGTAATTGACATGCAAAAAGCTGTATATATATGTACCACTTGATGAGTTTGGAAATATACACACTCTTGAAACCATCACTACCATCTATGCCATAAACCTATTCATCACCTCTAAAAGTTTCCTTTCACCCGCCCTCTTTATTATTACTATTATTTTTTTTATTCTTTGTGTGTGATAAAAACTCATAAAATATATCCTTCTAGCAAATTTTTAAGTATTCAATACAATATTGTTAACTATAGGCATTATACTCTATAGTAGATCTTTAGGACTTATTCATCTTGCGTAACTAAAATCTTGTACTCATTGACTAATGCTTCCTTTTTTCTTCCTCTAGCAGCCACCATTCCACTCTCTGCTTCTACGACTTTGACTATTTTAGATTCCTCATACAAGTAGTATCACGTACTATTTGCCCTTCTGTGTCTGGCTTATATTACTTATTATAATGTCCTCCAGGTTCATCCATGTGGTCTCAACTGGGAGATCTCCTTCTTTAAAAGGCTAAATAATATTCCATTCCTTATACACAGCACAATATTTTTATCCATGTGTCCACCAATGGACATTTAGGTCGCTCCTATGTCTTAATTATTGTGAATAATGCTGCAATAAACATGGGAGTTCAAATCTCTCTTCAAGATTCTCATTTTAATTATTTCGGATAAATACCCAGAAGTGAGATTACGGGGTCATATGGTATTTCTACTTTTAATTTTTTTGAGAAACCTTCGACTTTTTTCCATGTACCTGTACCAATTTACATTTCCACCAACAGCATACAAGGGTTCTCTCTTTTTGACTTTTCTAAACTTATAACTACTGTATCATAACAATGGCTACAAAACAGGGTGACAGAATGAATCCTCATATGTTTCTGTATATGTATGTTTGTATGTGTTAATGCACTTATGACAAAAATTTCAATATGATCTAAATTAGTGTTTGGTCCCCTAGTAGGATGGCCACAGCATTTGTCATTCAAACAGGGAGGATTTTGAGAAAAAACAGGAGGGGGGGGGGCATCAGTAGCAATGATGCTGAGACAACAGGCATAATTTGGGACTTCTGCTGGAAAACCAAGGCATATAGTCACCCTAGATATGTATAGAAAATTGATACGGCAATAACTTAAAGAAAAAGAGAGATGAGAGAGGTAGGTAAAAACATATTTTATTAAAAAATGGAAAGGGATTATATAGAATGGTAATAAATATGACACTATATAAGTCACTCTGGACCCTGTCCAGGTATGTTTGTGAAAACCTGTGTTTCTTCTTGACAAATGTTACTTACAACTGGGTGTATCAAAATACTCTACCACCTTCTACCTAATAAACTCTACTACATCCACTTATTCCCACAGGGGAGAGAATGCTGCTATTAATAGTCACCACTAAGTCAGAGAAACAGCGTATCAATTCACGTTTGGGGCTTTGGTTTCTCAAGAAAGGTAAAAAAGGAACAAGTATTGTTTTTTCTTTATATTTTTCTAATTCAAACTATAGAACAATTGTTATTTGTTAGCCATCATTAATATAATATTACTTAAGGAAGCTTATACCGATTTTGTGTATTCATCTCTAAATCAATCAGGTGCCACGTTCACAAAGTATTACCCAGAAATACAGCAACAAAAATATCATAGTCTCTTTTGCAGTATTTAGCATTAATTACCAGCTTCAGTTTTTCATCTTGATTTTTTTATACAATTTTTTAAAACTTTTCCATTCTGCCAATAGTTCAGCTTTTTAGAGAAGTACACACTGTAACCCGATTTACTGTTTTTGAAAAAATAATATATGATGATACCTTTCAAGTGAGGGCTGTATACATGCATTCTTTGCAGATGTAGATTTACTGGGACAAATTCTAATATTTTCTCTCCTTTGCTGCTGCTTGATTTGAAAGAGGACCCTAGGTGGGAAAAAATTGAACATTATTAGTAAATAAATAAATAAGTGATCTGTGTGTGTGTGTGTTGAAAGATCTACTTGACAGAAAAACGTTAAAAGAACTTGAGAAAGAAAAACATATGCTGTATTTATGAGTTGATATTCTTCTCAGAAATTCAATCTTTGAAAAAGTTATCTTAATTATTCCTATTATAATACCGTGAGATTTTTTTTTTTCCTTATTTCAGATGTTAGAGTTAGAAATATTTTTTTTTAATCTTTGGCTCATTTAACTCCATAGTGACCATATTTATTATTGTTTTGACATAACATACATGTAATGGAATTCAGTTTGAGTAAGTAAAGTTGTTGCTTTCACACCTGTTTCCTTGCTAAGCTCTGTCAGAATGTCTTGGTACAAATTCACCATTTGATCACAGTGAGTAAGGACATTTTTTCGTAGATTGTCCCAGTGTGGAGAAAGTTCACCAAGTTCTTTTAGCTCCTGGTTTCTGTTAAGAATGGAAAAGAGGAGAAACTTCATATTTATCTTAAATCCATAGACACAGAACTGTTATTCAGGGTTGTCAAGCTAATAACAAATTGTCTCACCATCCTTCTCAGGGAAGTTCTAGAGCTTCTTAGCTTAAAATAAAAAATAATAATAATAATAATAATTTTAACACAAAGGAAAAACATAAGTAGTTCAGACCATACTAACAAAAAACATGTCAAAGGGGGAAGAAATAAGTTAAATTCCCTGATAAAATTTTCACACAGATGGCAGATTTACTATCCTTAATATATGGTGGGGATATTCAGTTAAGAAACAAATGCCTGTACTAACGCCTCAATATAAAGATGGCTAAGTTCTAGGCTTCAACTATCCAAAATCAAAGAAACTAAGAAGGGCTATCTATGTCTGAAGTAAAGATGCAATACTCAGGTAATCCAGTTTCTATATAATACAGCTATAATTTTTTTAAAAGCCCAAATAATAAATAAATGTTATTTTCAGGCATGGTTTTATTGGCCTCAGTTTCTCCCGAGAAGACAATTTAAGTAAATACTGTATGCATATGTTTTGTCCCCTCTTCATCAAAAGTAAGAGCTAATCATACTGAAAGTTCACCAAGTTCTTTTAGCTCCTGGTTTCTGTTAAGAATGGAAAAGAGGAGAAACTTTATATTTATCTTAAATCCATAGACACAGAACTCTTATTCAGGGTTGTCAAGCTAATAACAAATTGTCTCACCATCCTTCTCAGGGAAGTTCTAGAGCTTCTTAGCTTAAAATAAATAATAATAATAATAATAATTTTAACACAAAGGAAAAACATAAGTAGTTCAGACCATACTAACAAAAAACATGTCAAAGGGGGAAGAAATAAGTTAAATTCCCTGATAAAATTTTCACACAGATGGCAGATTTACTATCCTTAATATATGGTGAGGATATTCAGTTAAGAAACAAATGCCTGTACTAACGCCTCAATATAAAGATGGCTAAGTTCTAGGCTTCAACTATCCGAAATCAAAGAAACTAAGAAGGGCTATCTATGTCTGAAGTAAAGATGCAATACTCAGGTAATCCAGTTTCTATATAATACAGCTATAATTTTTTTAAAAGCCCAAATAATAAATAAATGTTATTTTCAGGCATGGTTTTATTGGTCTCAGTTTCTCCCGAGAAGACAATTTAAGTAAATACTGTATGCGTATGTTTTGTCCCCTCTTCATCAAAAGTAAGAGCTAATCATAACATTAAGGTTTTAATTATTCACTTTTATCTAAATCTCTGCCCTTTAGCCAAGTTAATTTAAATCATCAGAATGCCATTTTTAAATGAGAGTGATAAATGGTCCAATATGCTGCTTGGTGAGATCTCTTATTCATTTCTGTAACCTTTTACCAACAACATTTTCATGAGGCTAATTTAACCGGCAATAATGAACCTTCTTTGCTATTTTGGCCGTGAAACATGCTGAGATCTCTTATTCATTTCTGTAACCTTTTACCAACAACATTTTCATGAGGCTAATTTAACTGGCAATAATGAACCTTCTTTGCTATTTTGGCCGTGAAACATGCGAAATACCAAGCTAATAAATTCAGAAGATGTAGAATCTTTACAACATTATGTTAAATGCAAGAATAATGGATGGTGTGCAAAAATGTGACTTGCTTTCAAATGTTTGTAGCTGCCTTTGTCTTGTTTCAATGGGGATGCAATAAAGTATTGCTGAAGCTTTCATCTGGGGTCTTCACAATTTTTGTGAACATTAATCTCATTCTCAACTTTTCCAAAGATTAGCTTTCATGACATAAGTATTGCTGAAGCTTTCATCTGGGGTCTTCACAATTTTTGTGAACATTAATCTCATTCTCGACTTTTCCAAATATTAGCTTTCATGACATAACATTCATGGGAGAAAAAGTAATTAATCAGTAGACAATAAGAGTAAAGGAAGTTTATGACTAAAGGGGTAGTAGAGGGAAGGGAAGGCTGAAGAATTAGGGGTTGAGTTCTATTTTGGACTCAAATGCAAAATATTCAAATGCAGGACAAAACAACAACAACAAAAGCAAACGAATAATTACAAAAGCTTAAGAATGACTAAAGGGGTAGTAGAGGGAAGGGAAGGCTGAAGAATTAGGGGTTGAGTTCTATTTTGCACTCAAATGCAAAATATTCAAATGCAGGACAAAACAACAACAACCAAAGCAAACGAATAATTACAAAAGCTTAAGATATCCAAGTCTAGGGCCGGCCCGGTTGCGCACTGGAGAGTGCGCCACTTGGGAGCGCGGTGGCGCTCCCGCTGAGGGTTCGGATCCCATGTGGAGACCAGTTCCTGCTCACTGGCTGAGCGCGGAGCGGGCACAACACTGAGGGTTGCGATCCCATTGCCGGTCAGTAAAAAAGACAAAAAGGAAAAAAAAAAAAGATATCCAAGTCTAGAAGGACCTGGCTAATTAGGTCAAATCTTAGATAAATAGTGAATATGATATGTCAACTTAGTATGTAAGGTTTCAGGCTGTGCTTCCAATATACTTATCATGGAAATATTAGCTGAGTATTTCTCTTTAATACTAATAGACACACCATGGGTTTACAATTTATGTTGCCTATTCTTACTAGATAGGTGAGGAAAAGGAGGAAAGGTGATACTGAAGCCCCTGACTACGTTGTGGGATACTGGGTGGTATACAGCTCCTTGCCTAAGAGAAGTTTGGCAATATATCATCAGAAAAGAAAAGTTTAGTGCTCTGTGGGGAGTGACTTGAGATAAGTTGTGAAGAATCCATAAACTGTTGTTTAAAATGTATTGTACTCCTGTAATATGACAACTTATATAGAGGAATACAGAGATGAACCTGTTTCTTCTAAGATATAGCACTGAAAATTTAACACATTCTGAAGGAAAAACCAATCAACATCACATTTCTTAGTACTGAGAAAAGTTTGAATATAGGGGAACTACAGGATAAAGTTGTAATAAACCATAGTAGAGTAACACAAATGAAATAAAATGAAATGGGGCAGAGAAAAAAAAGTCACTATAAGTTTAAAAAATGAAAGAAATTAATTATATGAATACAGTAAAATAGATAAGGAGATAATTGGGTGCACCAAAATTAGTGAACTTTTTCAATCAGGAAGGCTGGACTATTTTATTTTTAACTTGTCATTCAGCGAACAAAAACTTCTGAGTTTAAAAACCTTGCTTTACATTTCAATCCAGTTTCTCTAGAAAGCAGATCCATAGGTCAAGCAATCCCAGGTTAACAAGAAAGAGGTAAAAAGAGAAGTGATGCAGGGAAAAGAAGCAAGCAGACACAAGGCGGATCATTATCGAGTTGGGCAGAACTTCACAAGAAAACATAGCTGATTACTTGCTCATGTGGAACAACTCCAAAGAAGTCATATGTAAACTTCGCACCTTGGCACAGTTTGTTAGATGGAGAAAGAACATTTATATGCCTGTTCTTTACTATATTCTACCTTTCATTGGTAAAGATTTGTCCTATGGTACATTAACTCCTTTGCATTTCAGGTTGTGTAATCTGTCCCTTCTAGGTAGCCACTGGGAAAGCAATATCCCAGTGGAGACAGAACTTCTCTGGGTCTGATCTGGTAATACATGGGTGCCAGAACTACTGTGGACCCTTCCATGGTAGGTGCCATTGGGGGCATACTAAACCCTGGTTTTCACCTTAAGGGATGCTGTCACAGCTAGTAGTGTTAAGAGATAAGATGACAATGGTAGTAATATCTGGGGCTCACCAGCAAGTGGTCAAAAACTTGAAGACATGTTAGGATTGAGCCAATATAGAAAGAAATGTAAACTGGGTCCAGGACAGGCAACCTCTCGTACAACTCAGATGCACTTCCACCATTTTTTGATATCCTGGTAGCATTTAGACCAGATCCCTTTTATCTTCTCCAAGAAGGAAGTTCAAATACAATCCTTCTAAGTGGTGGCCAGTTGCAATTCCCCAAAGACTTAAAGAGAGAGCAGATCAAACTACAATATCCAGTGCTCCAGCTAATCCCTCAGGCCTTAATTAATATTCATCACCAATCTTCTGTGTCACTCATTCCAGATTTTTCCCTGCTCTGTGGGCACTTTAGCTGGTCTGAGTTGCTGCCCAGTGGGGTGTTGCAGACCTAAATCCTAAAGAATTTAGCCCCTAGTTTTCTTGCTCTTATAAAGTCTTGGTTGCTGTAACTTCCCATTCACATATGGGCATGGAACACCTCTGAATTCCAGACATATTTCTCATTGCTCAAATTTTGTAGCAGCAGCCCTACCTCTTCATGGTGATGAGTATAGTAATATCTTTGCTGGTCCACTGTCATGTGGAACACATAGTAACCAGATCATATGTGGAACCAATCACAGCTTCCATTTAAGGAGAACTCTTGTTAAGTCCCCTCACAGAACAGTCCCACCTCCACCCTGCCTCCACCATAAGAACTAGGATTCTGACTGGCAAAGTCTAAAGTTGTAGGAGAAAAAAGGGCAAATACCATAAGGGGGTCTAAGTGATTGATTATAAGAAAACCCACCCTTACTCTCAGAACTGTGAGTTCTAGCTATGGTGAGCACAACATCCTATATCTGCTGTTAGCACACATCCTTTATTCTAGAGGAAAGTTTCCCATGTTGGTGCCTTAGCTGAGCTTTTCATGGTTAATATTATTCTACTGTTCTATAAGATATGTGGCTTTGGGGTGATGAAATATGTAGTGATTATAAACTCATTGTCACACTTTCTTTGATATAGCAGCAAATGTCCCTTGGTAGGAGCGTTATTATATGTGGCACTATACCATTGGATCAGGCATTCTGTAAACCCTCCAATGTAGGTTACAACAGTGGCACTGTGAGAAGAAAAGCAAACACATATACAGACTATATTTCACTCACTTAGGACAAATTGCTGCCCCGCCACCCACCCAATGTGGACGGGATCCAACTTAACTGGTCTGCCACCAAATGGCTATTGGATTTTTATGGTATCATGGAGGAATGGTACCATATTAGTGGTTCACTGTCTGTCTTTTTCTGGCACTGAAACATCAGAAGTGACAATGATACATTAGCCTTGGAGAAAGTAGCCATATTCTTGGGTCCATACACAGTGCATGTGTCAGTCACCAAGGTCATTCTCCCTCTGAGTCTACTGTGCAAACTCTAGGGTAGCTAAGAAAGAAGGCTGGCTAATATCCACTGGACAGGTGATAATGTCCACCTGCTAGTAGAGAGTTTCTCAAGTCATATTTACTATGTAATAGGCATGATTTTGAGGCATAAAGACACTTTGTGTTCTACTCCTATAGGCCCATCCACATATTTCTTGCACACCTCTGGTATCCAATTTTCTAGTCTTATTTCTTCCAGGTCCATGAGGCCATTAACTCTGCCAATGCTCAATGTATATCTGTATCTAAGGCAACTTCTCTCTAAATGAAGAGAAGAACAAATAAACATTTTCTGATATGCCCACGGGGTGGATCTCCATCATAGTTGCCCTTGAAGTCTACCCAGCATGTCAGGCTGACCCATCTTTATACCAGTTTGAGTTCTTCCATCCTCCATGAGTTGGTCATAGGAGAACTCCCATGAGGGTACAGGTGTGAGTTGAGAGAGAACCATCAGTGCAGTAAGGTGGGTGACATCAGAACCCCTTCATGATAAATGCTCATGCTTTTTGGATCTTCTTGAGCCCAGTTTCAAATGTATCACTGCCATCTAACCATACATTATTCCTATACCATACAGTGGTATTGAATCAATACCCAGTTTTAATGGGCAGCTCCTGTCACAGAGTCAATTTGTGTTCCATCATCAGTGGTTGTGTTTGGTATCACACCAAGAGCTATTTTTCAAATTAAAAGTAGCTCCCTGATGCAGGAGGCATGGACACTTTCTAGAACCCTAAATGTCTGCACTGAAATTTTCCTATTTTCATTTCCCAAAGACTCTGCACAGCAGCATTGTTTCTCACCATAGACACTTTCAGCCCTGTTGGATCTCTTTGGTCACATACACAAGAGTATGCAACACAGTCTGAATCTTTTACAGTATCTCTCTTGAATGGGCCTGCTTGACACTTCCTGCTTCTCCACTAATGATTTAACATATGTGTGTGTGTTTGTGTGTGTGTGTGTGTGTGTGTGTGCGTGCCCGCGCACGTGTATGATCAATCGTAGCTCGGTAAGCACATTAGACAAAACGCTTTAAAGATATGTAGATCATAAATGTGTGTTCAAAACACAATTATATTTGTCATTGTACCAATGTATCTTAGAAGGAGGCAACCATATCTGCTAGTTTACACCTGTTATGCCACTGTAATTATTAGCATCTCCTTTTATTCTCAAAATATCCTATTATCTAAAGTATAGGATATGAAAATTAATATATCCTTTTGATATAATTAAGGAAAACAACAACTATAAGCTCACAGACTATTTCAGTTGGAAGAAAGTTCAGAGAACAATCTGAAACCTCTTGTTTCACAGATGGAGAAGCCTAGGTAAAACTGCTTGTTAGTGTCAGAGTCACTAGAATACCATAAAGCTTTTAGGCAATAAATCCTATGTCCATTCTTTCCTTACCCCAAATAATTCTCCATCATAAAAACAAACAAAACCCAAACAACAACCAAACAGA
This sequence comes from Galeopterus variegatus, assembly GCF_000696425.1. Lineage (NCBI taxonomy): Eukaryota > Metazoa > Chordata > Mammalia > Dermoptera > Cynocephalidae > Galeopterus > Galeopterus variegatus. The sequence goes on along the minus strand of NW_007728980.1, from coordinate 106,599 downwards.
CTGTACTTTATGAACATTCGTTGAGTGAGTGGGGTTTAGAACCTGGACTATTGACTTCTAGAACAACACTTATGAACTTTTATGTACTGTAAAAACTAAACCAGAGCAAAGGATAAGATATAATTTGGGATTTTTTTTTTTTTTACTTCTGAATCTTTTAGTTTAAATGGCACATTGTCTAGGTGTGCAGTACATGGCAACTGATATTCTCTAAACTATGCTGAAGCACATAGTGGTATTCAACATTAGGAGACCCAAAGATCCCAAGGCCCTGTGGTCCAGTCTCTGCTTGTTTATGGGACATAAACAGCAATCTGGCACTAATGTTGTAATTAAATGGCTAAATATCTTTACTAAACTCTTAGAATCAATAACAAAAGAGATCAACTGCATAAATGCATTTGTAATTCATAGAAGAATGTATTTTTTAAAACACTCCTACTCCATCTATAAACATCTCATTTTACTGACAGTGGCAAAAGCTGCTTTCAAAATCTATCTCTTTCAGTTTCTACTTTGCAGCAACAATAAAATAACTCATCCTGGAAAATCCACCATCCTACTAAACACATAAAATCTCATGAATTCGTTGCTTTACTATCTTTCTCCAAAAGACCAACAGGTAGGCATAAGAAGTTGGGAAGAAAAGACTGAATATTAAAATATTAATAAGCTTAGGCCTCTTACATATTAAACACTTTTGTCACTTACTGCCATCTGTCCCATTTCCCTGGGCTACCTCTAAACCAAAAGGCAAATCATAAAAATTAATCTCCAAAGAGACAGATAATTGCTAAGGCCTACTTGAGAAAATATCTAATGCTCTATGTATTCTATGCATTCTAACGTCAAAGTACGATATTCTTGATACTTGATGAAATATTCATACAGATCTCTGGAAATAACCTTATAAAGTACTTTTTGTTTATGTGGCTTGTTTTGTCTTATCTTGTTTAAGTATTCCAAAAACACATGCTTTTTCTTTTGAGTAAAATTTCAAGTGCTTGGAGGTCATTACTATCCTCTGGACTTTCTACAGTGTGGAACAGCCCATAATTCACAGAACATGTTTGAAACACAAACCACTGAATAACATGAGGAGAATATGAGATCAAAAACAAAACAAAACAACTTTATGAAGAATGAAGAGAAATAATTGAGCATAGAATAAGTCACAGAGGAACCGGAAGAAAAATAACCAAACCTGCTTTAAATTTTTACATAAAATACATAAAACATTGGCAAGAATATTAAACAGATAAATGTTTTTTAAACTTTGTTTCTTATACCTGTGGGGCTGTTGTGGCTATGGAGACTGGGGAGAGTGCTGGACAAAGTGGGCCATGTAAATGTACAGACATCAGGCCCTTTCCCTTACTCCACTCACCCACCAGCTTCAACTGTATATAAACCTGCTTTAAATTTTTACATAAAATACATAAAACATTGGCAAGAATATTAAACAGATAAATGTTTTTTAAACTTTGTTTCTTATACCTGTGGGGCTGTTGTGGCTATGGAGACTGGGGAGAGTGCTGGACAAAGTGGGCCATGTAAATGTACAGACATCAGGCCCTTTCCCTTACTCCACTCACCCACCAGCTTCAACTGTATATCTTTAATATTAAAATACCATGTATAATTCCCTTTGGGGGGGGGGGGAGTTTCTGCTGCTAAAAAAAATAAATAAGTAAAACAAGATTTAAGACCACCAAAATAGAAAATAGAAACAACAGGAGAAATTTCACCTTCCATTTGAAGCTTCTGTTTAAAACATAGTTTTAAAGCCTACTTATGATATATTCATGAGGGGGATTCCAACACGGAGCAAAGATGCTCGGAGCCTGTGAATGGCAGAGACTTTTCTTCCTCATCTTTTTGTCCTACCACAGTCTTCCACCATTGGAAGTGTTTGTTATGGTCTTGATGGTGTTGAATAAAAGGTTTGCTTGCAGACTGTTGTTCTTAGATTTTCCTAAACTTTGAGATAAAGTCAGAATATAGACTCACCCCAAAGTAGAGTGTTGAGCTCTTCCCAATTACAATAAAGAAATGAGACACTGTTGAGTCTTCTAACCTTATATGATCTAGATCTGTAATCCTGGATCAAGAAAGTCTTTCTTAGAGAAAGATTTTAGAAATTTATCTTTATATGGCATTTTTTACTGTGATGATAGAGAAGGGTTTTAGAAATTTAACTTTATATGCCATTTTTTTTTTTTATGGATATCTTGGCTGGGCTACAAGGTGCCCAGATATTTGGCCAAGCATTCTTCTGGGTGTTTCTGTGATGGTGTTTTTGGATGAGATTAATATTTGAATTGGTTGACTGAGTAAAGCAGATTGCCCTTCCTAATTTGGGTGGGGCTCATTCAATCAGATGAAGGCACAAACAGAATAAAACGGTTGAGACTTCCCCAAGTAAGAAAGAATTTACCTGCCTGATTGCCTTACAACTGGATCCTTGCATTTCCCCTGCATTTGGATTCAAACTGAAACATTTACTCTTCCTGGGTCTCAAGCCTGCTGGCCTCTAGACTGGAACTACACTATTGGTTCTTCTGGGTCTCAGGCCTTCAATTTCAGACTGGAACTATACAATCAGTTCTCCTGGGTTTCCAGCTGGCGTACTTACCCTGCAGATCTTGGGACATGTCACTTTTATAACCAAGTGAACCAATTCTTCATAATGACTCATATATGGATATATAGAATACGTACATCCTATTCTGTTTCTCTCAGGAACTTTAATGTACTAACTATGCAGAGATTCCATCACTAATATTTCTTTCTGCTTGTTGCATAAAAAGCCAGGGGTTTGGGAGAGTGGGGTGAGGGAGCTCATGCTGGTGGTAGAGAAGTAGGAGGGAAATATTTAGAACATAGTTTAGGCTTTTTCATGGTATTTTATTCCTCCCATCCCATTTAACAGATACTTTTCTGACTGCTTCAAAAGAAAAATAACTATAGAGATGTTTAACATGCACAAGAAATCTCTTTAGTTCTGAGGCCAAAGCTACATATGTGGTAACCTATTTTATCAGAAGTGTGAACCCAGAATAATCAACTTTAAAAATCTATGTGCATAAATTCATATACTTCTGAAATTATGAAAAGTTATTATTTTAATAATGAATACCTGTGAATAATAATTTACAAGAATGTAGTAAGACCAAATAGCCTGATAAAAATTTACATGGCAAAGTATATGGCCCCATAAGGAAGATATTAAAATGTTATTTGACATTGTTATTACATAAGTAAATAGAATATTTCCTCAAATGAGCTCTATAATACCACTTCAAAGAATAAAAATAGCTTTACAATTTAAATAGTGCCCTTTGGTAGTTATCACACAGTAAAACTACACATGAGTTTGCACAGGTGGAAAGTTTAACAGCCAAGCTGTTTTCATTCATTAAGCAAAATTAGACATTAAATCAAACTCAAAAGAAATCATAAAAAACTGTTATTACACAGTTATTACAGGATTTAGTTGCAATCACAGAATCTGTGTGTATCTGATAAATAGCCAGATTCTATAATTTATCTTTTGGTAACTGCATCAGAAAAAATGAGAAGTAATAAGTATGTGTTGTTCCAGCCTAAGTGTCTATTTGCTACTCCTGATAAAGGTGAATCAGTGTTTGTTTACTTCTAAAGAACGTCTTGCCTACCCTTGGTAGTTTGTTTTAAAGTTATTAAAACATGGACAGAATTTATTTCTTAATATTTTAGAGCTCAGTGTTCCACTTATGTTTTAAGCAGTTGTATGTTGTGTTTTATGAAGGCTTCTCCCAAATCCGCACATATTAATTAAATGTGTTTGTTCTGAATAGCCATGAAAATTACAAACTATTCTTGAAAGGCTGGTAAAGCAAGGAAGTGTGCAAGCATTCTCATCATCTTTTTGTTACACTTGTCCACACTTTCAGAAACTGCAAACATTTCTAGACATTATCCCTTAAAATTCCCATCTCTGGATCTGGAATGAGGATCTTGCCCAGCTAAGTTTTATAGGTGGATGGAATTCAGCAGGCTCCACTGGATGTTCTAGGTCACACTTGGCTGGTTGGTGGACACCATAAGACTTTTACCAGGTGTCAATTCTTATTTCTCCCTTTTGATAATCAGGGCTACTTTTGCATAGGATATATCTATTCATTTGATTCTCACAACAAGCCTCAGAGATCTTTGTTCCAGAACTACACTAAACGAAATAAAAAATTTAGTAGCACTAGGCAGATTTCAAATGTTCCATAGCCACAGGGTTATCATACAAGACAGCACAGTTAGAATATTCCCATCATCATGGAAAGTCCTATTGGACAACATTGCTCTAGACAAATGACAGGAATATGACTGAGAAGTGAATTGACTTGTTCAAGGCCACATTGCTAGTAAATGGCAGAATCAGGTCTTGTACCTGGGTCTTGTAAAAGCAAACCCTGTTTTCTTTTTTATTTTAATTCTTGATGAGTACAGTTTCTCCTATTTTTTTTTTTAATTTTTGATGAGTACAGTTTCTCCTAAAAAAAAAAAAAAAAAAAAAAAAAAGTATCCCTGAATAGGAAGACAAGATTGGAATCTCCCACCTGAGAGGCTCGTCTGTATATAACTTCCATCCAGCTCCACAGAGAGCTGGTTCAAATATTTTGCTCAGACATGCACTTGACAGACAGTCTTGGCTATAGCAACTGCTGGGAAGTCAACCAACACAACAAATTTTTAATTTATTTTCTATTTATTTAACAAATATTTATGTCGTGCTTATTCTATACCAGTAGTTCTGAGCACTTTATAAGTATTCACACATTCAACACTCATATCAGCTCACTGAAGTAAGTACAATTATTATCATCCACATTTTCAGATGAGGTGATGGAAGCCCAGAGAAGTTAAGTAGCTCACCCATGGTCACCTCGTTAGTACAAGTAACTCACCCATGGTCACCTACCTAGTGCACAGCTGAGCTGGCAGCATTAAGCCCAGGCAGTTTGGCATTGGAGCTATATTAGTTTGCTAGAACTGTCATAACAAAATATCACAGATTGGGTGGCTTAAATAACAGAAATTTATCTTCACACAGTTCTGGGGGCTACAAGTACAAGATCAAGTTTTCATCAGGCTTGGTTTCTTCTGAGGCCTCTCTCCTTGGCTTGCAGATGACCATCTCCTTGCTCTGTCCTCACACAGACTTTCCTCTGTGTACATGCACCCTCTGGTGACTCTCTGTGTGTCCAAATTTCCTGTTATAAGGGCACCAGTCACTTTGGATTAGGGACCACCCTACTCGCCTCTTTTTAAAATCACATCTTTATAGACCCTATCTCCAATACAATCGCATTCTGAAATACTGTGGTTAGGGCTTCAACATATAAATTTCGGGGTGGGGGGGGGATGTATGCAATTAACCTCATAACAGAGCCCATGCTTTAAACCACTATGCTATGTGAACCCTATTAGAAACATAAAGAAATCTCTCCCACTAAAAACCATAGCATAGAATATATATTTTGATACTACCAACCTGGGAGGAAAAAAAACCCTGCCAAACTTCTATCTTACCCACAAAGGTAAAGTAGAAAGTTTGATTTTGGCCTTCTCATTTTCCACATTAAATTCCAATGGGCCAGAAAAAAGAAGATTTTTGTGTGATCTGGTTATCCTAGATCAATACTGCCCAACAGAACTTTCTGTGATACTGGAAGTGTTCTATGTCTCTTCTATCTAATGTCATGGTTACCAGCCACTTATAGCTGTTGGATAATAAACTGAATTTTTGACTTCATTTAATTTAAACAAATTTAAACAAGTTTAAATAGATACACATGGCAAGGGACAAGGGTATGGAATAGCACAGCCCTAGATGGATGAACTAAGAGCCAATAGGGTTTCCCTTCTCCTTCTAAGCCTGGTGCTCATCCTCTATTTCCTACACCAATAAATCTATTTATCTCTTCAGTTATGCAGGACAAAACGCTCGAGTCATTCTTTACACCTTATATTGAAAGGTGATCCATCACCAAGTCCTGTTGATTTAGTTCCTCAGAAAAGTCTCAAATTTATGTCCATTTCTCCATTTGCACCACCTCCCCCTGGTGTAAGCTGCCATCATCATCAGCCCAGGCAGCCACAATATCTTCTCACTTGTTTTTCTCTCCACACTTTCCTCCCATTTAAAAAATGTAATCATGTCACCCTCTGCTAATAATTTCAATGATTCTTAGGAAAAAGATTACATTATTGAGTGCTTACTATGTGCTAAGTATTTTGCTAAATTCTAAGAAAAGCAGAAAAAAGAAAATTGACAAGTTCTTTACTATATGTTGCCCAGAAGGCCCTAACTAATCTGAAGCCTGACTACCATTCTGAAATCACTCTCTCAGCTCCCACCGCACCAGCTTTGTGGACAGAAGGCATTCCTGGTCTGCTTTTCTGCTCAGTGGGAATTCATGACACGGTACAGCAAACATCTCTACGAGGTGTGCTAGGTTAGTAAGCCAAAGGAGATTAAAATAAAGATTCAGTTCTGCTTCTGAGACACTACCAACTTTCAGCTGAGATGAGAAATAATTATAATAATAGCTTTGATATATTGAGTGTTTGCTGTGTACATGATTTTTTATATAAGTGCTAAGAATAGCCTTCACATGTTACAGGCATATGTGTCTATGCAGCAGGTGTTTTTCATCAATAGTTCATTTTTAAACCTCTCAGTAACTATGTGCATATATTATTCAGTCCCTTTTGTACGGTTGAGAAAATGAAGATTAGAGCAGTTAGGTAAATTGTGCTGTGCCACACAGCTATTATGTGGGTTGGGGGAGCAGGTTTCAAACCCAGAGCTACATCACCCCCCCCCCCGAAACCCTTTAGTCTTAAGTGCCAGACTTTCCTGATTGCTCATTTAATTTCTACAGTAGCCCTGTGACACAAATTATAATGTTATTAACTAAAAAGTAAGATAGATAGATAGATAGATAGATAGATAGATAGATGATAGATAGATAGATGATAGATAAAAATCAAGTAATTTTAAGTAAATTAAGTAATTTTCTACAAATTTTACATATGTATTAAGTGGTAGATGTAGATTTTGAGCTCAGGTCTCTGATGATTCCAGTTCTGTGCTTTTATCATTATAGCACACCCTCCCCTACTCAATCCATTTGTAATAAAGAATCTTGACACAATAGAAAAAAAATGTGCTTCTGAATGATTTTGCCTTATTTTCTCCTATGGGAATATTCTAATACACAAACAGCAAAATAAAACATATATTTCTATCACCAGCATGGCAATATTAAGTGCTCCACAGTACCTCTCATTAAATGATACCAAGAATCCATAAATATGAACTTAGGAGCACACAGCATCTGCCCCCAGTACTAGGAGTTGGGAGGCAAATGCACTTTACGTGATAAACAACATCCCACGTGGTATTCTAACTGTGCATCAACATTGCACAAAGAAAAAAGAACAGAAGAAATAATACTAATCAGGTCTAAGTCAACAGTAGAGTCCTGATGTGATATTTTTTGTGCATCTTTTTGGATCCTTAGAACTTGATTATTTTCAGAGAAAGCAAGCAAGAGGAAGAGAAACACAAAGAGAAACAGAGGAAGAGACAGAAAACAACAAAAACATCTATGAGATTCATCAGGTTGAGGTTTACGTGATATATATGAGATTTAAACAGAGTATCTGTCTCCCTGTTGCTTTCCCCACTAATCAATGTTTCTTTAAAGTCAGTAAAGATTTTCAATGTGACTTTGTTTTAACCAAGGATGCAAAAGTCAACAGAGTCCCAAAAGGAATGTGCTTCAGCCTTGCCAAAGAAAACAAGGGAAGAGATGAGGCTGGAGAAGGAGACAGAACAAGATCACGCTTACCTGGTAGGCCATGAGAAGGGAAAAGCTTGTCTGGTGATAAACGCATTTTGAAAAAAGGATATAAATTATACCTTAGAATGTCGAATTATGCTAAATGACAGACTGAGTCACTGTATAGTAAAATCCTACTGTATAACTTTTCGTATAGTCAGAATGTTTTTAAAATAGAATTTACCTGAATATATCTGGCCTTAATTTGAATTTTTAATATATATTTTCAGTATTTTTAAGAGGCATTCTTGAAGGCTTATCATTTTGAAATAAAATGGACCATTTTTTAAATGATAGTAACAAAATGCTTTAAGATAATATACAAGGTTAGAAAACTAAATATCTTCTGTGTCTCAGAATAGTTTTATTGCTTAGAAAGCCAATTCCAAAAAAATGTCAAATGTTTGAGGTGATATGTTAATTAGCTTAATTTAATCTTTCCACATTGTACTCAAAAATCATAACACCACTTTTTACCCCATAAATATATACAACTATAATTCTTCAATATGTAATTTTAAAAAGTATTAAAATATTTAAGTAAACAAGTAACATGTCTCTGTAACATTCCCTTGTATAGCAACTATGATTTCAGAGCTGTGATTTTAAATGATCTCACTTGCCATCTTTTTCATATATAATAATACACTATGTTCAAGAAATATCTTTAGGATATAAATATATATCTGTATAGATATGTTTGCAATAGTTCCAAAATACAGCTCTCTAAAATATAGAATACAGAATATTTGAAATGTTTAGTAATGAACAAAATACATGTGATTATCATTGATACAAAATATTTTATCATCATGAGTCTAGTATTTGTACATTTGTGAACTGTGATATTTAAGACAAAGCATATTATTCTCTCAAAAAGAGTGACCCGTACAACCTTATATTTGAAGTTTATATGTTCTAAAACACTTTACCACACTTTTCCATACTAAAGTATTTGGTTCATATTTTTAACCTTTTGTTCACAAGATTATTCCTTCCTTCTGCATGATACACACAAATGTACATATCCATTTTATATGAAATTTAAGAAAGCCTTTAATTTCATTGTTACGAAGTATTCATATCCTTTCCTCTAACTCCCAACACTATATGCTAGAAAGTATTTCCTTCCCCCCTCCGCCCCATTCCTTAAATTAATGATGAAAATTATGTATAAGGATAAAAGAAAGCAAGAGAAAAAAAGAAAAAAAAATTAAATTAAATTTTATTTTTTTCTGGGGGATTTTATTGTCTATGAGGTTTGTTTTCAGTAAAATATTTCTAAACGTTTCTTTAAAACTTTTTGTACCATGATAGGTTTTCAAACATCATTTTATGCTATAGGAATTTATACTTTTTTGATAAATCCAGTACTCTATGGCCACAAGAGTCTCTCATGTAAACATATACATGTGCATACCATGATTTAATACAAAATTTGTAGTCACCATGGAGCTTAGGCTATATAGGTACCATCATTTTGTCTAGAAACTAACATATTTCAATGCAGACTGAGCAAAGCAAACATTTAAAATAGTACAAATATTGAAAAAAATAAGATAAACAAAATATGTGGCAACATTAAAACAAATTGTAAACAGTATATTGGTGGTAATTTGGCAAGACCAACATAACTTGTCTGCACTCAACCCAAGAAAGCTTGGCGGACTGTAAAGTTTGAAGCACTATAAACGCAAGCAAACACACTGACACATAAAGGAACACATGCACACACACACCCCTGAAGTATACAGAGGCTCTCTGAGCTGTGTTCAATATTTTGCTCTCCTTTTCTTTCCATTAATAATTACCCCATAATAAACCAGTTGTCATTCTCCTTCTCACCCTTCAATTACGTTAGATCCAAGAAGTAGTTTGCTATTGAATATCAAAGCCCTTATGTATCATGATTATGGAATAATCTATTAAAACTTCTTGTAAAGAAGGTGTTATAGTGAGTAATTTGTAAGCAGAACTATTTGTCCCCTCTTCACTTCCCCACACACAATTCCAGTATAGTTCTCAGGAGGTTAAATATAGCTGTCTCCAGAAAACTCCATCAAATGTGCTTTTTATAACAGTTTTAATAAGTCATGGATTTTAAGGAAAAAAGATTTTAGGCAGATAATCCATCATTAGACTGTAGTATTATCATAGGAAATAAATGACAGTGGTTTGATTAGAGCATGCGGGGAGTGAGAACATAAAAATTGAACAGGTTGGGGAGAAATTGTGGAATGATCAAATTAATCCTTGAAGTTGAATGTGGATAAATGTAGTGGAATAAGACAAAGGATATGTTCTACATTACTGCACTGAACTGTTATGTGGGCAGAGGGTGATATCACTTACTGAGATAGGAACTAATTGAAGAAGAAAAATTTTGAAAGGAGAGAGATGAGTTAAGCTTTAGACAAGTTGAGTTTGAGGTAACTGCAAGAGATATAATTAAAAACATTTAGCAGGCAGTTGGGAAGAGGTATCTGGAGCTCAGAAGGCAAGTGCTAGTTGGAGGATTTAGAGAACAATAGCATGTAAATGTAAATGTCCCATTGAGGGCTTGTGGAAGGGTTAAAAATGCCAGTGTTTTGGTAAAGGCATATGATCAGTACCAAGAAACTACCAAAAGTAGGCACTTCAAGGTCAGATGCAAGGGGACCCCAATAGTAGATGCCAGGATATCATCCCAAAGGCCAGATGGCCCTATGGCATCTCAGTGATTATCAATCATCCCATAATAGAAACCACCAGGCATTCAAAGGGTACTGCAGGAATTAAGAATCTCTTTGTCTCTGATGTTATAAAGACACAGGAAGCCCATCCTCATTTATCTATATATTTTCTTGGGGTAGGGAAGGGGGAAAGTAAAATTCTAAATGTCTAGTAATTTTCCTTTGGAGACAATCATCCATCGTTTTTAAAAACAAACCTGAGGGGGAGCTAAATTTTAAATAGACTGATATTCAGATCGAAAGGAAGCTGTTTAAACTAGAGGAAACCAAGTTACTGTTAACCGGTAAGTCTAAGTATTCTATGTTACTTGTAAGAATTAGTGTATTAGTTTCATTTTGTCGGAAAGGAAGCTGTTTAAACTAGAGGAAACCAAGTTACTGTTAACCGGTAAGTCTAAGTATTCTCTGTTACTTGTAAGAATTAGTGTATTAGTTTCATTTTGTCGTGAAACAAATTACCATTTAAATCTACCACCTAGAAACAACCAATGTGAATTAGTTAGTGTATTTCCTTTTGGTCTTTTTTATGTAACAATAAAAATTAAGATGAAATGCTTTAAACTGATTAGCAGCCAACATTTTTATTTAATATCATATGGTAGAAAAACAGATGTACTCATAATACACTCAGATGTGTAGGGAAAATTAAGCACAATACCAGGGGTGATAACCATGGGGGTCACAATTCTACTTACCACTGTGAGACATATGAAGATGAGAGATGCAGAAAATAAAGACACTTAATTATACTTCTTGGTGGTGGATTTAGAGGGATTTTACTTTTCTTCTTTGTATTTTCTGTATTTTTAATACTTTTTAGAGTGAGTATGTATTATTTTCATGGTAAAAATTCAATATGTATTTTATATATTTGTAAACTGTGGCTCCAGGAGCAAAGAATCAGAAAATTACTAAGCACAATATGAGCCTTTCTTCACAGCAGTAAACATAACTTGAGTGATGTCTAAGATTTCTTGCTTGTGAATTCTTTAGACCTAAACTATAATATAAAACTTAAAATGTAGTGTTGTGAAAACACTACACTGAGCCATTCAAAATTTATTACGTATCTGAACTTGAATTCAGAAGGTACTGATGCTTAGGCCAATCGGAGGGAACCCCTAAAGGACTTAAAATCTGTCAGAGCCCTATGACTTTGTGGTATGTACAATTTCAAATTTAATAAAAGTAGTTCACATTGAGTCTAAATGTCACACTAACTGTGAGACTAAGAGACTAATAGCAAGAGTGCTTTTAGATGGCAGCTGCGGGCAAAGACAGACAACTGTGAACGAGGGATGTGAATGTAGCTAGGGAACGTGTCCACCAACAACATTCACACTCATTGTCAGTACTGGCTTCAAAGGACAATGTTCTCCTCATTTGTACACATATGTATGCATTATACACGCAAGCAAACTATGCACACACATGGTCCCTGCAAATAGACTTACACTAACTTACTCTGTCAAATATATACCAACCTCAGATGTGTGAAAGACAATAATAGACTTAAATGTTATAAGTGAGATTTCATTCTTACCAATATATAAAAAAAGCATATAAAACCACTAATACTGTTCTGTCTTTAAGACAATTTTGACTATATATACCTAACATTTTCTTAGTTATCTTCTTTAACTGCTATTTTTCTTTCACAATTAAATCCACAGTCAGACTTTATGAAATTTCCATCTGTGAGTTGATGAGACTGATATCAATCATTGCATTCTTTTAAATCCACTTTCCACTCCCTGGGTAAAGGAGGGGCACGGATGTAACAAATGATTCAGATGATTGCCTAAATGCTCCTTTAGAGAGATGGCAACACACCAACTCAGAACTGTTGACTGTGTTTGGTCATCAATTTATATATAAAAGTTCAAACTGGGATGAAAAAGGGAGATTGAAAGAGTCAAATTATCATGAAAAGAAAGTACAGAATTTTCAAAATCCAAACTTCATAGAAATCAGAGACTGACTGTGCTTGCAAATTTATCATATTAGTAACTGATAGGAAAGGCCTGCTTTTGTAAATACAATTACTCATTCAAGGTTTGTCTCTAACTGCTTTTGTGCTACAGTGGCAGAGCTAAAGAGTAGGGAAAGACACCATATGTCTTGCAAAGACAAAAATATTTACTCATTGGCTTTTTAAGAATAAGTTTTTGCTAACCTCTGATGTAGGGGATGAAAAGGGACTGAGTGACAGTTTATATCTGCTACTCATTGACTTATTCCTCTTCACCATAAATGTAATGATACTGCATAGTTAATATTTTAAATGTTCTGAAAATAGTTATTTAATTTCCTTAGCAATGTAAATGACCATAATATGAAGTTGTCCAGGCAACTTTTCTTTTTGAAGGAAAAACCCCAAGCCTTTTGATTATTAATTCTCCCATGATAGATTTCCAAACATGTAAATGAATTTTTTCTCTCCTTTTCTTTATAAAATTTTAAAGGTTTATTGTTGAAATTTTTAACACATTCCAATGATGACAGACTTATACAGAAAAGGAGTTAGAGAAAGCCAAACGTTTAAGAAAGCCACAGTCCCTATCCAGTTTTCAGAATCTATCAGGTTTTTATATAGTTTGGTTTCATAGGACCAAAATGCTATTTTCTTCTCTGAAAAATCACAGTTCCTAGTTCTATCTCTGGCAATGGAACCTCATATTTGGAGTCACTGCTCCTATGTCTCCACCGAAACTGCCCACCAGTCCTTTCCATGTGCTAGCAAATTGTTGTGCTGCAGATGCAAATGAAAAACGAGATACTGAGAAAGGCAAGAGAACAGGATAAGTGGACAACACTTTGGTGCGTAAAAAACAACAATAATTATAGTAGCTATGCTAAATCCAATAGCTTAATGGTCTCCTGATTCTTATTTCCTACTAATTATTCTCACTTGTACCCTATCAGTGAATTGATAAAGACAGAGATTTAAATGGGAGTGGGAGTGGGAGTGGAGGTAAGAGCTGAGACAGCACTGTGCAGGACTCCAAAGCAGCAGACATGCAGCAGGACAGCTGCTCAGCCTTTAAGACAGATTGGAAAAGAAGCAGTAGTCATTCTCGTTACTTTCTCTCTCACTAGCTTGTTGTATTTTTAAATGAAAAAACCTTAATGGTCCATCAACTAAGATTTTTCAAACTCAAAATATTAGCTTCAAATTAGTTATTATGATAAATCTAGTACGTGGTATAATAACCTAGTATTACGTGAATAGATTTCGGTGCTTTGTGAAGTGCCATTATTTTCCAATTTCTGTGTCTTCATAGATACTCCAGTGGGAATTTAGGACTGGCTAAATCAGATGCAGCTATTCAAGTACTGTTTAAAGGGTTAGACATAGTTCTAACTTTTTAAATCTGCTTCATCTGGCAACTCCTCTCCAGTGTTTCTCAGCTGAATAAAAGTGCTAGGTCCTGCCTAACACCTCTCATTCATGCCTGTCTACTGAGAGTCCTTCCTTATCCTGTAACCCCTCAGAGAACTAGCTCTTGTGTCCAATCTTCAGGATGAAATGGTGATCACTGCATGGCTCTAATAGGTATGGCTCTTGGTGTCCAATGGTCTAGAATATAACCATGTTGAAGATGATGACTCTTTTATGACTTCAAAGCTCCAAACTCCATGCTCCTCTCCTCTAACTCACAAGCTTGCTTAGCCTTCCAGGGAAAGTGTTTTACCCATCACCTACTCATAGTACTAGCTCCAGGTGGGGATAATATGGAAAACCCACTTCAGAATAATTTGGCTTATTAACTCATTCCAGCAGCTGGGTCTGATGGAGTCTGCTTAGATTCCTGAACATGTTACAGCCTCTCTTGGCCTGAGTCAATACCTGTTGTCTGATTTCTGTGGCCTGATTCTCCACACTGTGCTATCCTTAAATATCTACCTCCCCGTCTCCCTTTCAGTCTTTACTCCCCTTGATCTAGATTGTTTTCTTATAATCCAATTTTGTGTCGGATTTGCCTTAAGATTTGGGTTCTGTTTTCTTTTCTTTTCTCTTCACTTGGATATAAGGTATTTGTGCAGCCATTCCTACCTAATCAATTTTGTCAACACCTGCCAGATTTGACCTGCCTTGTCCATGGCACCCTCCTGACTTAGGTCAACATGGCATCCTGAGGACTTTAGAGTCTACCAAAGGGGTACAAACTATTAAGTAACCATGTGTTCTAATGTGCATAAGACAGAAATCTAAGTGCAGGGCATTTCACGCTCTGCTGTATATTTCAGGAATTACAGAATGTTAACTATTAAAAATATTTGCAGGTGTTCTGAGATTTAGGGACTTAATGTTTAGCCTAATGTAGTGTTCAGCATTTTAAAAGTTATTCGAGGTTTGTTTAAAAGGCAGAGAAAGAAATTGTTTGATTAGTCATGGTTCAGAGACATTCTTAAGAATCAATCAGCTCCCAAATGCTTCTGTCTTATTACAGCAACAGATTTAATTTTGTTGTACAACAATACTGTCCATTAACATAGCATATTATATCAGTCACTGCAAATAAGTTTTAGACCAACAGCCTTGAAAGCCTTGCTACAAATGAATCATCCAAAGAAGAAAAAATAAATAATTAATGATAAGAATGTAAGGTAATGCATATGTTAGATTGACTTAGCCATTTCACAATGTATACGAATTTCAAAACAATATGTTGTAGATGATAAATATATATAATTTTTTAATATGTCAATTAAAAACCTTAAAATAAATAATGTCAGAGACAATAAGAAATTCTTTTCCCTTACCTACACAAATCTTCTTTTATGTGAAGGGAAAGCAATTCCTTAGGAATATGAAAAGAAAGTATGCTCTCTGACATCTGCTCCCGGATTCGCATCCACTTATTGTCAGATGTGGGAAATCTATACAGTTTACACACTGGGTTCTTTAACACTGGAAAGGAAGAAGAAAATAAAAAGGTTAATAGTTAAATGATAAGTAAATGCATATCGTGTGAAGCTCAATTAAAAAAAAAAAAAAAAAAAAAAACATTAACCAGGGCAGCATTCTAATTATTTATTTGACCAAAACTTTGATTTGAATCAGTATCCATTAGTGTATTTGGATTTCTAAGAACTTTATTTTTACATCTTATTTTTTCAGTAGCTTCTTGGACATATAATTGTTAAATTGAATAAAATTATACGTCAAATTCAAATTCATAAATGTGGCTACTGGGTTCTCTAATTTACTACCTATTGATTCCTCTCTCCTGAAGTTTTTATAAACATATGTGTCTATAATCATAGCTTAAAATATAGGTATATACACATAATACATGCTTTGAATGAATATATTTCTGAATTTCTTCTGATCACTCTTAATCAACTTTACCTATTTAAATGGTGGGTGACAACTGATAAGTTATTTCAGAGGTTTCAAAAGGCACTACTACTAAAATGATTTATTTCTTAAATGTCATAAACGTTTATTTCTTTGGCTTAAAATCTATTAAAATTCAAACAGTGTGCATATTTTAGTGCCAAAAAATCAATAATACACTTTCCTGAAATCACATATTAGCAGAAGCAAGGCAGGGAAACTGTGAAGAAACTGTATCTAGGGTGGGCAGACAGTGATTAAGGGAGGAATAACAAGGTCATGCAACTGAGGATTTTTAAAGATTCAGAAAAAGTGTGAGGTCTGATATTATGATAATACTTGACAATTTTTTATGAAGCCAGCACTCACAGCACATTTCCAAGCCATCTATTTCAGGGCAGAATTTTATTGTCATTGCTGTTGGTAATGAATGCCTTTGTTGTACTCATACACTAAAGCTTAATGGGCAGTAAAATATCAGGTCAATCACCAGTCAAGGATCTATGATTAGTTGTCTCCAGTTTACCAATAAAGCTGATTTAAAACCATAGTTGATATTGAAGTGGATATAAAGCTTTAAATAATACTGAGCATGGTAAGTACCCCAGGTCTCCTCAACATATAGAAAAAATGCCTTTCAAAATTTTGAGATTCTGTAAGACCACCATACCTCATTCAGTAATCGGATAAGCATATAATATTTTTCTGAACACTGAAATGAGGACCTATTCATCTGTTCCTCTGCAGCCATCCATTCTCAAAGGTACACTCTGGACATTACAATTATCAAAATTGCTTTCTCATCAGAAACCTTGACTTCAAACATTCCATTCTTCAACTACCAGATTCAAGTCTTCTAGTACACTTACCTACCCCCCCACCAAGAAT
>NW_007728980.1:87163-89093 GCF_000696425.1 Galeopterus variegatus | reverse complement strand
CAGTAGAATATTTCCAGTATATTGAGAGAAAATATTTTAAAACTTAGACTTGTGTGCTGAAAGTGATTATCTTTTGAATATAGCATGATCACCAAGGTTTGTCAATTTGGTTATATAACAGATACATACATAGAGTTTACTATTTTCATTTGAAATATAAGAACTTATACCCAGTCAATGAAAGAAACTACAAGATCCCTTCCATTTTTAAAGTGACAATGTTTCAAAGACATAAGAATTTCACCACTGCCTGTATTATCGTATCTCTAGAGTTAGAAAGAAAAAAAAAGTAAGTATTGAATTCAATGTAGTGTCAGTCAGGTTAAAAGATATATGAAATCTCATAAATTCTACTGCCTGTATTATCGTATCTCTAGAGTTAGAAAGAAAAAAAAAGTAAGTATTGAATTCAATATAGTGTCAGTCAGGTTAAAAGATATATGAAATCTCATAAATTCTACTATATCTAACATGGTTAGAGATATGAATGCATCCTTTTATGGCAAGACAAAACCTCAATATCTGAATTATCCAAGTTGTTCCTTAATAACATATGTAAATATTCAACTACTTGGTTTATCTATATTTAGTATACGTGCTGGTTTTTAACCTCTGTATTTTTTTCAAGATTACACAGAATCTTTCCATCTCCCAAATCATTGGTTAAAAATCCTTGGATTTTTCTTGCCTTTTATATATCAATAATTATTTTTTAGAAGTTCTTCACTTTAAATTACATCACAAGATAGAAAATTCATTTTTTCTGTAGATCCCCAAACAAGTTCTTCAATATTCCATTTTACTGTTTTCATTTTAATGCTTTTCAATGTGTTCTAAATATAAAAAACTTTGTTGAAATGGCTTAAACAGAAATCAAGGGTGGTTTGATTAACGAGCCCTGGAACTCTCCTCTGACCACTGGGAACACATCATCCAAGGATCTATGGGAATACTGCTATTTTTAAAGGAAACCCTTGGGGCAAACAATCAAAAACTTGGCCAACTTAATCATGCCCCCAAATTTTTAAATTTCCTATCTAACTTTCATGCTATGGGTTCTGATCTTCTGAGACTTATAGGTCTCTAAATATTAGTACTAAGTGGCATATATTTATCAAGATTTCAATGCAGATATAGTGGGATCTACTTTGTAGCCCAAATTTATCCAGCAGCATTCCTCGGTGAACACCTACTATGTCTGAAGCAAGATCACCTACTGTGTATCATAAAATGCCATATAATGCAGCATGATTTTAAAAATGGATAAATATGGTCTCAATTTTAACTACCATGCAAATTTCTTGCACTTGTTACAAATAAGACCAGATAAGATGTTCTCAACTGAAAATTCTTGGTGGGCTGATGGTGGGGAGGTTTGGGCAGCTTTGCATAAAAGAAAGTCATGGTATTCATGAATGAAATGTTGAACAATGGGCCACAAGTGATGAATGCTATTGTCAGCTTTTTTTAATGCTCCTCCCCTATAGCAGAGATATAATCTCAACAATTCTGTACACACGCTCCCACTGTGTAAATGAGCAAATGACTGTGTAAATGACTTGCAGCTCTGGCTCTCCACCAGTGCCAAGTGTTTATTCATGTAGGAGAGGCTTTTCAGCCCGTACAATAGGCTCTTTCCAGTAACAATAACTAGGTACCACTTATTACAAGTTCTTTTTAAAGAGAGCCCTGTGTGTATTCTTGTCTGCATTTTCTTGACTGCTTTTGCCAAAACAATTGCTAAAAATATCATGACAGAATCTACAAAAAGAAAAGTAGTTGAGATTTTTGGACAACATCATGGTCTTGTGATGACTTGGTGAGGGTAAATTTCTAAACTGGTCCAGATCTCGGTACCTCTTCTCTGAGATCCACACTCTGAGATGAATACAAGGACGGAAGGTAAATGACAGAATTTTTTTCCTACAAA
>NW_007728980.1:83880-86553 GCF_000696425.1 Galeopterus variegatus | reverse complement strand
ATCCACACTCTGAGATGAATACAAGGACGGAAGGTAAATGACAGAATTTTTTTCCTACAAAGTTGCAGCACAACTCAAATTTCTATATTGTTTCTCTCAGACTCTATAACAGGGACATTTAATAAGGCAGCATGCCACCTGCTTTCCCATGGGATTATCGAAAGTAAAGATGCCGAGGAAATGTTCAACAAAGCCAACAGAGATAACATAAAAAGACTGCTGCTCAAGCAACCTGGGGCAGAAAAGATAAACCAGAGCAGTATCATAGCGATGTTTTTTTTTGTTTTTTTTGTTTTTTTTTTCCTGTTTCTGTAAACAAAGGTGTGTTAGGGATATCAGATAGTAGTAGTATATAAGGAATTTTGGAAATGTGGATTCCAGGTCCAGGGGATTATCAAAAAGCTCAAACACTTATTTTATCAGGTTGTTTTATCTATTTCTCCAAAGGAAGTGCATCTGTGATTATCTGCTCACACTTTCTTGTTTTCAGGACATGGTAGAAGTTACATATATATACAGAGTCTGACATTATTGGCTTAATGTCTTACAAAATCATTATTTTAATGTACATGCAGATTCTTGTAGAGACTCCAATCACTCTGTAGTTTTAATTACAAGGTTTTTTAATTATTCAGCTGAACGTATATACATTGCCTATTCTCCAAATGCTACGTTATACTTACCAAAGATAAGTCTTTGTAATCTAATTAGATACAGACACTCCCTTATTTGTGTTTGAAAATATATTAGATTTATATACATATTGAATGTAAGTATACAAGGCTCTTTTTAAGATTGGATGAAAACTGAAAAACCAAAAGAGATCACAGAAACACTCTCCTGAGCCTGGCTATAGAAAACAGAGGGTAAGAAAAACATTAGAGGAGCTCAGAAAATACAGCAAGTAGATACTTCTTTTAAAATTATTAAACGTGAAATAAATTGTTGAACAAATAAACTCCCCCAAAATGTTAGTGATGTTTCTCTAGGTATGTTATGAAGTCTAAATTGGATTATTGTTTTTAAAGCGAAAAAAAAAAGAAAGACTAGAAATAAGATACAAGCTGAGTTGGACAAAGTTCTGCTTCTCTAATCCATCCAAACCCACCAGCTCTTGACCTTCTACCTTCAACTTAAGGCCAAGAATGAGAAAAACAATTAGAGACATGATAATAAAACATAAAGGTACTATTTGCCTTCAATTGGTGACAATTGGTGAATTTAGTCTGTAGAAATTGGATTTAGATATTGCGTGGTCAGAAAAAGGATTGCTTCAGCTCTGTTCATTCTGTTTCAGTCAGAAAAGGATACAACTAAAAAAGCTAGAAGCTGGCTCATCACATCGAGCAACCTGGAACAACCTATATGGTCTGCTGCACTCAACAGGTTTTTTCTTGCCCATGTCCCTCTGCTGAAGCCATCCCCTGTGCCTCAAAGGAAATCACCTCTTTCCTAACCACATGTAATCATCCTATAAACTTAGCTCAGCTATCACCTCCTTCAGGAAGCCTTCCTTAGCCTCCACCCCCTGCCTCCCTGCAGGCATCTCTCCTTTTACCTCACACCCCCATCTCTATCATGGTTCTGGTCACTTGTACTACAGTATTCTGTTTACTGGTGCGTGTCCCCCCATGAGGATGCGAGCTTTGAAAAGCGGGGGATGGTGTTGTTTTCCTTGTTGTCTTCTTTGTTTTCCTCCTGCACCTAGCGCAATGCCAGTAAATGCAAACATTACACAGAAATGAGCTGAGCCCTTGCAACTTAGATGTTTCCCATCATTACTTTCCCCATGAACAGAATGCGTACAGCAGCAACAACTGGGTAGATTGAGAGGGGAAAATGCAAGAGGGAAGAACATCATTAAAAGTCCAACTTCAAGGGCATATGAGCGAGGGAAAGACTAACCATGGCTGAAAGCCCTCCTCACATTCCTCCACAAAATGTCAACTTTCTGACTATGTCATCTTCTTGACATTATTTTTCTTGTAGTTTACCTGAGATGGGTAGGGAAGGAGATACATGGACTTACAACATGAAGATAGTTGAAGCATTTAAAGGCACTGAAGAGATGGTTCCATTGATTATTAGATAATGAAATTCATTCTTCCATTTAAAGCTACTTAACATCCTAAACATATTAGCATACAGTAATGAAAATATTTGGATATTCCAAGAAAGCAAGTTGAATGGCTTGCATCATATTTATTACGACAGCAAAGGGCAAAAAAATCCAGTGAATCAGTATGAAGGTACCCAAATATCATATTGTACTCCATAAATATATACAACTATCACAGGTAAATTAAGAAAAATAAAGAGAGAAGAGAGAAATAGAGAATAAAATAGTGTTTACCAGAGAAGGGAAAGGAAGGGGGGAGGAAGGGCTGGGGAAAGGTTGGTAGACCAGTACAAAGCTACAAAGTCAAAGTTAGATAGGAAGAATAAATTCTGGTGCCCTAGGATGACAACAGCTAATATAGTATTGTATATTTCAACAGAGCCAGAAAAGAGGATCTTGAATGTGATAACCACAAAGAAATGATAAATGTTTAGGTGACAGATATGCTAACCATTCTCGTTAATCATCACACAACGTATCCATGTATTAAAACAACAGACTGTACCCCATAAATACGTACAACGAAAAAGAAAACTAAAAAATAATCTGGTGAG
>NW_007728980.1:83294-83826 GCF_000696425.1 Galeopterus variegatus | reverse complement strand
AACAGACTGTACCCCATAAATACGTACAACGAAAAAGAAAACTAAAAAATAATCTGGTGAGTAAGTAAAAAATGGATCAAGGGCCAGTGTTATAGGTAAAAATAGCCCCAAATTGTATATATCAGAGAATTACAAATATAAAATCTATTTAACCTAGTATGGAATAAAGATACTTTTGTTAATATAAAATGATATTATCAGACATTTGACAAGGTAGTAGATTTAGTACCTCAGTAATGAAAAGAAAAAAAATGGGGAAAACTGAAGATTTGCTTTTTGGCTGGAATTCATCAGGACTCAAAAGGAGTACAGAGGGAGATCTTTTAACAATCTCTTAAAATATTCTGAATCATGCACTGCTTTGGATGGCGGGGGGGTGGGGTAGTGAGGAGAATGTTATCCCAATATTTAGCTCAGGTGTGGAAAGCAATTAAAATCACACAATTACACAATTGTGAAAGGCAATTAAAATCTATGGTGCTATATGAAAAAGACAAATAATTTTTAAATGACAATTTAGTAGTAATTTTTA
>NW_007728980.1:78394-82231 GCF_000696425.1 Galeopterus variegatus | reverse complement strand
GTGTGTGTGTGTGTGTGTGTGTGTGTGTGTGTGTTAGCAGGGCTGAAAATGTTTATTCCTTAATAATAAAAAAAATTTATTTTACCAATAAATGATTGACCAACTTCTCAAAGATGGGAAATTTTTATTAGATCAACGAATAAGAGTGCATGCTAAATAATGTGGAATTCAATTGAAAAGATTTAAGGGTCTAGTGCCTATTAAAATGTACACTGTAAATAGAAAAAAAAAAGAGAGATAAGAAATGTTCCTTCTTAAGTAGCTTGGAATCCAGCATCTTCTGCAAATCAATAGTAGTTTAACTCTATCTTGGGAAACAGAATAAAAGAAACGGTGGCTTATTTTGAGAAAAGGGGAAGCAATAAGTAAAAACACTAATAAGTTTTCCAAATAGGAGGGGTGAACTGCACATATTTATGACTGATAGCAGCACAGTCCCTTCATCTTTGTTTAGATTTCAGCTTACACAGTCATGGAAATCATCACTGTCAGATACATCCTCTCTGAATATGAAGGACAGTATACACGTTAATATACAGCACAAAAGTGATATTTAAAGAATATAAAGGCTAACTTCATGATTCAAGAAGTATGGAATTTAACCAAAGAAAATGCTTTATCAGATCTAATGCCTGCTGATAGGGGGAAACTCACTCAAAATGAGACAATAATAGGAAACTTTGTGATGGGGCCCATTAGCTCCTCAGATTTGGCACGGGAATGTAAAAATCCATGGGCTGAAGTAGTCTGGAGAATTCTAATTTAAAAAAAAAAAAAACAAAAAAACCTCGGGAGAATTAAGAAATCTAGAGAGAATTGTCTTCTTGACAAAATTTTTAAAAGTTTAATCTCTAGTGAGGCTTTTTAGCTGTCAATGATAATTCTGAGAAAGAAAACAGTAAATGACAATTGGTATGTGACTCCATGTGAAACTGATTAAAGTTAATACCTTTATGACATATTTCTAAAAAGAAGAAAAACATAGCAAAAGCTGACTATGCTACATTGGCATCAAACATTTGAGAACCAAAGAGGAAGTCAAGCAATGTACAGGTTAATCTGGTCATTTAAAAAAAAAATTGACATGTAAAGTGGCTGAACTGTCTGCCAGGTCACACTACTGGTTGACAACCTAGGCTTTGACACCAGTCTGACAGCCTGTTCAGTGCTCTTATATTAATACGACAAGAGCCCATTTATTATTGCATAGCCCAGACAAGGTGCCTAGTGGATGTGACTTAGCAGGAACACCCAACTCCATGACCTTACTGTTTACACTTGAATGTTGTACACTCAAAATTAACTCTCCACCAACATCAAATAGTTTTAAGCTCTCTTACTACTCTTTTGCTTAAATGCTTAAATGAATAAACAAATACTTTAACAAATAAGTTTACAGTTTTAACAACTTTACCTTATGAATTATATACCTAGAAAGTCAAACTAAATACAAGCGTCACATATCTAATACTTTCTATGTCTTCTGGTGTGTCTTGTTTGTTCCAATATAGCTCAGTTACTTACAGATCTTTCTTAGGGAAGTGTAAATTCTGCCCGCACCCTTCCTCATCGTCCTTTCTTTCCTTCCACCCTAAATTCCCCAGACTCCCAACACACACATTCAACTTGCAAAGTCAAGAGACTATGAAAATGGTGAGACCTTAGAGGGAAGAGCTGTTACTTTATATTCTTACAGTAGATAAGTGAATTTCCTGAATTATAAATGAAACCTCTAGAGATATAAATAGAATAGTGAAGCTGCTATGAGACATGACATTCTCTCCCACTCACTCAATAAGTACTTCATAATTCACTTGAGACTGGCAAGTTCCGTAAAATACATTAATACAAAGACTTGAGAAGAATGTCAATAGCTTCCTTTGCCCACAGATTTTTTTTAAAAATGCCACATGGGAATATAATGGATTAATTCCAAAGTTGTTGAGTTTAGATAGATAAACAGAACAAAAGACAAAAGCACACATAGGCCAAAGTCATATATAGTTTATGCCTACACAATGCACTTTTATATTGTGAACAGAAACATTTTATGTATAATGCTAAGTTGTATTTTGAAAACTTTAAAAACAGCTAGACTTTCTCTTTGATTTAATCTGATCTTCCCCTAATATAAAATGACTCAAAGAAAATATTGTGGCAAAAACCTAGGTTCTGAGTGCTCCTCCAGGTTGCCTGGCCTAAGGACATTTAGAAACATCTTCAGAACTAAGTGGATTATCACCATCAAAATTGTCACATCCATGGAAGAAGAAAAACAACCATCAATCATCTTTCACTCCACTAAGTATATTTAAATTGCAGAATGCAGCTGCTCGCCAAAATTCCACATCAGTGGTCTTTGTCACTTTACAGTTTACGCTTCTGGAAGAGTCAGTAGACTTCCAGGACTCATGCTTTACAGATTTTATGGCACAGGGATTAGAGGTGCAGATTTATTTTTTTAATATGTTCTCTTTGTCTCTTCTTCCATAGGTAATATATTTGCTTAATTGCAGAGTAATTTTTTTTTGAAATTTATATTTAATAAGTATCTTAAAATGGCATTTCCTTTTGTGTGCATAAAAAGTTACAAAGTTCACACGAGTAAATTATTAAAAATTGTCTTATAATTACAACATAGATGATTTTGGTGATAACCTGAGTCATTCAAACTGTATTTAACATGAACTTAATATCTACCATGCTCAAATTTATTTTTCAAAATTGACATTTATTAAATGAAATAGTTTATCTGGATGCATTAAAGTTAAGGACTAAAGGTTTAGTCGACTTTAAGGTGGAAAAATAAACGTGAGAAAAACTCTTTGATAATGCTTTGATATTTTAACCACACTGATAACTTATCAGGTACTTTTATGGTATTTGGCTGATCTAGTTGTCTGAGTAGACCCTTCAACACTGTTTAATGCACATACTTCCCAATATCTAGTCTTTAATAAAAACAAACAAACCATGTTTTGGTATGATTTCTTATTCTGTACAAGCAGAGTTGAATTTTTTCAGAAAAAAATTTTATTTTGATTTATTTTGATTGTATAAACACAACTAAGGGGGTGCCATCCCTTCTCCATTTTCTATTATTAGCTGCCTCCTGCAAGGAAGAACAGCTAATAACTTAGGGGTTTTATATTAGTAAGGCTTTGAAGTTCTGTTTCATTCATTAATCTGGTTATCGTTCTATCTGTCACTGCTTAAATAAATACTATCTCAGGGTCAGGAAGACTTATTTTACTGTGCAACCAACTGTTAATTAATGGCTTCTTAGTAATAGTATAGCCTAGTGCTCAAGAGCAAAGGCCTTGGAGTAAAAACTGGGTTTAAATTCTGGATGCAATATTTACAGCATAGATGACTTTGAACAATTTCCTCATCTGTGAAATAGGAATATTAATAGTACCATTCTCATAGCACATGTCAGAGGATTAACTAAGGTGAGGCATGAAAGGCATTTAGTACTTGCCTGTTGCCATAGTAGTCATTATTTACTATTATTAATGGCCATTTAACTTATGATATCATTCAAAAATTAGTTACATTATTTTTCATATTCATATTAACACATATATTTTAACTGCCACATGTTTCAATTTTACTCATAAATACAACTAATACATGGTTTTGTAACTTGTTGAAATTCAAATTCACAGTACACAAATACCCAGAAATGTACAAGTTCAGTTTTGAATTTTTCCTACGGAATCCACATATCTATTGTTTTAATACCTTTACCTTATGAGTCATATAATTAGAAAATCAAATAAATAAGAGCTCCACATTTCCATTATCTGTCCTGAATTTGTCTTCTAGTGTTTTTTG